>NW_012115389.1:1880969-1883048 GCF_000951035.1 Colobus angolensis palliatus
TATCAAACCAAAGTGCAATTAAATCAAAAGGAATGGTTACAAGTGGTTAAAGTCTTGCGTCGAGCTCATCAGTGAGGGCAAATGATGCCTCTGACTTTGTGGACTTTGTGTAGTTCCATTACTCAGGCATTAGAGTTATTTGAAACTGACTCAGAGCATGACGATACTGCCACAGGAGGTGAAGCATCTGAAGCTTTAGAGAGGAATGATCCTAGAGAGAAACATATTTACGCCCTGGTTGCTGAGGACAAGGAATTGGAAGAAGAGCTAATGCCTCCTTCATCTGAAGGAAATTCTGATTTGCAGCGTATTTTAGAGATGTTACAACAGTTGTTAAAATTGATTGCTAGGTGCCGCTGCTCCAGTTTCTGCTATCTCTCCACCACGAGCCTTCCCTGTTACCTAAAAAAAGATTTCCCTTTGCTTCCACCTCCAACCTCTTTGCCTATGTCAGGTCAGGTTTTCTCTATGCCTTTTCCTCCTGTAGGAGAAAAGAAGGAATTGAAGGAAAAGGATGATTTTGAGGAATTAAATTTATTCCCAATAACACAGGCTGCTTTAGGCCCCAATGCTCAGTTCCCAAACGGTGGCCAGAATGTGACTTTTACAGCCCTACAATTTAAATTTTTGACAGAAATGAAAGCTGCAATTTCTAATTATGGACCTCAGTCACCGTTTGTTGTTGGCCTTCTCGATTCCTTCTCTTCAGAACATATGATGATTCCTATTGACTGGGAAACGTTGGGACAGGCTGTCCTTGATCGTTTGCAATGGCTTCAATTAAAAAGTTGGTGGTGGGAGGAAGCAAGAGTACAAGCTAGAAAAAATGCTACCCGAAATCCCCCAGGACCTACTGAAGAGGAGCTTACGGGTTCAGGACAATACACCACTCTTAGTGCTCAGGCAGGCCTAGATGATATTGCTCTCACTCAGATTAAAGCCTTGTTTATAAAAGCATGGACTAAGGTTGAAATAGCGGGTAAAACTTCTTTATCTTTTGTAAAGATCTTACAAGGAGCCACTGAGCTGTATCCAGATTTTGTAGCCTGTCTTCAAGATGCTGTATTAAAGACTGTAGGTTTAGGCCCTGCTGCTAAAATTCTTTTGGATACTCTGGGTTTTGAGAATGCTAATCCTGAGTGTCAAAAATTGCTGCGTCCTCTAAAGGCCGGTGGAGCTGATACAGATGAATACATTAGGGCTTGTGCAGGTGTTGGAGGGGCCATTTATAATGCTCAATTGTTTGCTGGGGCACTTTCTAAGGCTTTAAGAGGCAGTTCTAAACAAGGTGTATACTATCATTGTGGAAAACCTGGTAATTTTAAAAAGGAATGCAGGAAAAAACTAGGCTCTTCTGCCTCAAAAGGAAAAAGGTTACCTTCTGAGGTATGCAAACGATGTGGGAAAGGTCGACATTGGACAAATGAATGTCGTTCTAAAACTGATAAGGGTGGAAACTTGTTGTCACCCCTTCCGGGAAACGGGAGTCGGGGCCCGCAGGCTTGGGGCCCCAACAATTACAATGCAGGCCTACCACAATACCCTGTAAGCAATGGTTTACAACATCAAGGAGTGACTTCAAGTCCTCCTTAAGAGCATCACACCTTACCCCAGTTTCTCAGCTTTATGCAGCAACTAAGCAAAGCGCTGCTGCTGACTTAGCTGTTACTCAGCCTTATACTCTGTCTCCTAATGGAGGAAGAAATCAGTTAGCTACTGGAGTGTGTGGTCCTTTACCAAAGGGACATGTAGGACTTTTGTTAGGTCGAAGCAGCAGTGCTATGCGAGGATTAATGGTGGTCCCAGGAATTATTGATCCTGATTTTACTGATGAAATCCTTATTATGGTAGAAGTCTCACAATTTATGCACCTAGAGGCAGGGGAACGTATTGCACAATTGCTTCTATTGCCCCTTTTTCCTTTTCTATCTAGAGATGTGTCTCGACAAGAAGATTTCGGTAGTACTGGGAAAACTGTTTTCTGGGAAACTTTAGTTTCTGATCAAAAACCTTTATGTTCATTGCAAATTAATGGGATACTTTTTGAGGGATTAGTCCACACAGGAGCGGATGTATCTA
>NW_012115389.1:1885068-1885352 GCF_000951035.1 Colobus angolensis palliatus
TTTAAATTTTCTCAACCATTGGCGCCAATTACAGCAGTCTGCAGCAGTGAAACATTTTCAACAGCCTTTAGAAAAGCTGCAAAACAGTAATCTGTAGGTGTATTATCCTTCATTACAAGGGAAATATTTAAAAGGAAAAGTTTCACAATGGGGCCGAGGCTATGCTCTTGTCTGTACAGGTGCCGGAGACAAGTGGTTTCCATCTCAACGGTTGAAACAGTGCCATGGCAAAGAGGAGCTGATCTGAAGAGTTCCTCAAGGAATTTCAGGAGCTGAATCTGAGC
>NW_012115389.1:1885495-1885807 GCF_000951035.1 Colobus angolensis palliatus
TACTTGGAGTGAATCTGCTGGGGTTACTCAAATTTATAAGGCTATGCAAGATCTTGTCCACTGCAGTCAGAGGATGGTTGGAATCATCATGACTGCGGTGATAGGGCTTGTAGCAATTGCTTCCACCGCTGCTGTTGCTGGACTAGCTCTACACCAGAGTATACAAAATGCAGAATCTGTGCAACAGTGGCATGAACAATCCCATTTGTTGTGGCAGCAGCAACGAGACATAGATGCCCATTTGACTGAGCGAGTGGATAATCTGGAACAAGCAGTTTCTTGGTTGGGAGATCAGCTAACAGTGTTGTATAC
>NW_012115389.1:1890968-1893826 GCF_000951035.1 Colobus angolensis palliatus
AAAATTATTCTAAAATTCTCATGGAATCAAAAAAGAGCCCAAATAACCAATACAATCCTAAGAAAAAGAGAAAAGCTGGATGTATCACATTATTCAACTTCAAATTGTACTACCAGGCTGCAGTAACCAAAACAGCTTGGTACTGCTACAAAAACAGGCACATAAACCAATGGAACAGAATAGAGAGTCCAGAAATAAAGACACACACTTACAACCACCTGATCTGCAACAAAATTGACAAAAAAACAAGCAGTAGGGAAAGGACTCTCTATTCAATAAATGTTGCTGGAATAACTGGGAACACCAAGACTGGACCTCTTACTTATAGTATGTTCTAAAATCAACTTAAGATGGATTAAAGACTTAAGTGTAAAACCTAAAACTATAAAAACCCTTGAAGAAAAATTTAAAAATATCATTCTGGACATAGCCCCTGGGAACAATTTTATGATAAAGATGCTATATTACTTAGGGCTCTCTAAACAGACAGAACTAATAGGATAGATGTATATATAAAGTAGAGTTTATCAAGAAGTATTGACTCACACGATCCCAAGGTGAGGTCCCACAATAGACTGTCTGCGAATTGAGGAGCAAGGAAGCCAGTCTGAGTCCCAAAAGCTCAAAAGCAGGGAAGCTGACAGTGCAGCCTGCAGTCTGTGGTTGAAGGTCCAAGAGTCCTAAAGCTGAAGAACCTGGAGTCCGATGTTTGAGGGCAGGAAGCATCCAGCATGGGAGAAAGATGGGCGCTAGAAGACGAAGCCAGTCCAGTCTATTCATGTTCTTCTGCCTGCTTTTATTCTGGCTGCAGCTGGCAGCTAATTAGATTGTGCCCACCCAGATTGAGGGTGGGTCTGCCTCTCCCAGTCCACTGACTCAAATGTTAATCTGGATTAGATGGTGCCCACCCAGATTGAGGGTGGGTCTGCCTCTCCCAGTCCACTGACTCAAATGTTAATCTCCTTTGGCAACACCCTCACAGACACACCCAGGAATAATACTTTGCATCCTTCAGTCCAATCAAGTTGACACCCAATATTAACCATCACAAATGCTAAAAGCAATTGTAACAAAAAGAAAATTGACAAATGGGACCTAATAAACTAAGGAGCTTCTGCATAGCAAAAGAAACTATCAACAGAGTAAACCGATAATTTACAGCATGGGAGAAAATATTTGTAGACTATGTATCTGACAAAGGTCTAATATCCAGCATATATAAGGAACTTTAACAAATTAACAAGTGAAAACCAAACAACCCCATTAAAAATTGGGCAAAGGACATGAACAGACACTTCAAAAAAAGACATACACATGGATAACAAACACATGGAAAAACGCTCAACATCACTAATCAGTAGGGAAATGCAAAGCAAAAACACAATGACATACTATCTATCTCACATCAATCCGTATGGCTATCATTAAGTCAAAAAAATAGATGCTGGTGATGTTGCAGAGAAAAGAGAGTGCTTCTACTCTGCTGGTGAAAATGTAAATAAGTTTCACTACTGTGGAAAGCAGTTTGGAGATTTCTCAAATAACTCAAAGCAAGAATCACCATGCAACCCAGCAATCCCATTATTGGGTATGCATCCAAAGGAATGTAAATCATTCTACCATAAAGATAGATGCACTTGTATGTTCATTACAGCACTCTTCACAATAGCAAAGATATGGAATCAACCTAAATGCCCATCAGTAGACTGGATAAAGAAGATGTGGCACATATACACTACGGAATACTAAGCAGCAATAAAAAAGAATGAGATCATATACTTTGCAGCAACATGGATGGAGCTGGAGGCCATTATCCTCAGTGAACCAACACAGGAATGGTAAATCAAATATCACATGTTCTCACTTACACGTGGGAGCTAAACCTCGAGTTCATAGGGACACAAAGAAGGGAACAACAGACACCAGGGCCTACTCGAGGGTAGAGGGATGAAGGAAGGCAAGCGTCAAAAGACTAACTATTGGTACTATGCTTATTACCCGGGTGGCAAAATGATCTGTACACTAAACCTCTGTGGCATGCAGTTTACCTATATAACAAATTTGCCCATATAACTCTGAATCTACAGTAACAGTTTATTAAAAATAAATCTAAAATAACATTTATTAAAAATAAATAAATGGAAATAAAACTGCCTATTCTATAATCAAAGTTACTATGAAATTGTATTTTAAGAGTACATGTGAAAATACATTAATAAACATAATAGCACTCTACAAATGTGTAAGTCTTTCATGTTGATGAGAGTTCATTATATTCTGAGAAAAATCTGAGTAAAAGGGAAATTCCTTTCTTCCTTTCTTTCATCCTTCCACAACTACTCATTGAGTGATGAATCTGAAACAGGCATAACTATAGGCTCTTAATATATAATAGCAAACAAGTTCAATGAAAGTCCTTGTTCCCAAGGTTAATAACTGCAACAAAAACACTACATAATAATAAACCAAGCTAAATCTCTATCGAGCTGAATTAATAGTTTAATGGTCACTTAAAACTTAAAAACTAATTTCATTTTAATTTTGTCAAAAATGGATTAAAGAGTCAGTTATCAAAAAATGTCATCTATCATGGCTTTTAACTGATATTTCAAATGGTAACTTAGGGAGTACAGCAACCGATGCTGAAGGAATTCTATTATGTTTCTTATGTCTGATAGTTCTGTATTTTATTTTCCTTAAGAAAAAACTAATTAGAACAAATTAACTAATAATAATACTCAGAAAGTTTAATATTAAGCCATTTAGGGATTATAAATGGAGATCCCATTTCCCACCCTACATGTGCAAAATTTTTTTGTCCAGAATAGAAAATATTAGCATTTGATTCAAACTTATAA
>NW_012115389.1:1893876-1896270 GCF_000951035.1 Colobus angolensis palliatus
AGTACATGTGAAAATACATTAATAAACATAATAGCACTCTACAAATGTGTAAGTCTTTCATGTTGATGAGAGTTCATTATATTCTGAGAAAAATCTGAGTAAAAGGGAAATTCCTTTCTTCCTTTCTTTCATCCTTCCACAACTACTCATTGAGTGATGAATCTGAAACAGGCATAACTATAGGCTCTTAATATATAATAGCAAACAAGTTCAATGAAAGTCCTTGTTCCCAAGGTTAATAACTGCAACAAAAACACTACATAATAATAAACCAAGCTAAATCTCTATCGAGCTGAATTAATAGTTTAATGGTCACTTAAAACTTAAAAACTAATTTCATTTTAATTTTGTCAAAAATGGATTAAAGAGTCAGTTATCAAAAAATGTCATCTATCATGGCTTTTAACTGATATTTCAAATGGTAACTTAGGGAGTACAGCAACCGATGCTGAAGGAATTCTATTATGTTTCTTATGTCTGATAGTTCTGTATTTTATTTTCCTTAAGAAAAAACTAATTAGAACAAATTAACTAATAATAATACTCAGAAAGTTTAATATTAAGCCATTTAGGGATTATAAATGGAGATCCCATTTCCCACCCTACATGTGCAACATTTTTTTGTCCAGAATAGAAAATATTAGCATTTGATTCAAACTTATAAAAATATCTTGATGACTTGATAACAGAACGCAATTAACTAAATAATTAAATTGTCTTCAGAAACCTTTTTTGTAGAGAAATTGTTGAAGGGGGGAATAGTGAGAAAACTAGTAGGCCAATTTGTCCCTTTTAGTATTATCATGGGTAAAACATATAAAAATAATGAAGCCAATGGAAAAGAAACAATTTAAATCAAGTAAAAAGTTTTCAGAATAATGCTATTGCAACATTAGTAGGAAAAAATTTAAATTCTGTTTGGCAATTTGAAGTAAGTTATTATATAGGATTTTATTAAAATTTGAGAAAATCACAGTTTAAATGGATTTGTAATATTAACTCTAACATTGTTTTTATCAGTTCTATAAACCCATAAAATCCACATGTAAGTTCATATAAATATGAATGTTTACAAGCTTTAAAATAAATATCATAAATAAGCATGAAGCAAAAGCCATTGTAATCTTTCCTGTTATTTCTTTACAGTCATCCATCCATCTGCTTTCTCTATGATCTCCTGAAGCATTCCACTTGAAAGAAGATCGAATTAATTGAGTTCACCTTTCCTCTAACCTGTTTAAATTCTTCTTCCAGGATCACTTCACAAAATTTACTTTTAAGCTAGTCCCACATTTTAGAAACGACCTTGGTTTTATTGTGTGTTGCTAAAGACATTTATCTTTTTCAGATAGGAAATAAAATAGCTTTTTGTGGGAAGATATGAATGGCCCTAGTTCAGAGTGGGTATTTTCTAGGATAATTTGCCTCTCTTCAGTTTCTGTCTTCTCCAAACTTACATTCAATTATATGCATTCTGATTATTAATTGCTATAATAATAACCTTCTATGTGCTTTTTACATGCATGTTCATTACATAAATCAGTATCAGTTGAATGTTTTCATTTGACATTACTATATATCAGGATTTTTATTTTACTATTTCATTGCAATTCTTTTTTTTATTAACTACTGTGCATAAATTATTATAAAAGGTTAAAGAAAAAAGATGAACAAAACACGAAGACCTTGGAAGAGGCCGAGTGTGGTGGCTCACGCCTGTAATCCCAGCACTTTCGGAGGCTGAGGCGGGCAGATCACCTGAGGTCAGGAGTTCAAGACCAGCCTGACCAACATGGTGAAACCCTGTCTCTACTAAATATACAAAAAAAATTAGCTGGGCGTGGTAGCGGTTACCTGTAATCCCAGCTACTCAGGAGACTGAGGCACAAGAATTGCTTGAACCTGGGAGGAGAAGGTTGCAGTGAGCCAAGGTTGTGCCACGGCACTCCAGCCTGGGCGACAAGAGTGAGACTTCATTTCAAAAAAAAAAATTAGCTGGGCGTGGTAGCGGTTACCTGTAATCCCAGCTACTCAGGAGACTGAGGCACAAGAATTGCTTGAACCTGGGAGGAGAAGGTTGCAGTGAGCCAAGGTCGTGCCACGGCACTCCAGCCTGGGCGACAGAGCAAGACTCAGTCTAATAAATAAATAAATAATAAAAAAATAAAAAAAGACCTTGGAAGAATTATCAAAGTAGCAAAGAACAGAAAACTCATTACCAAATAAACACAACGAAAAAGCTGAAATGATATTTCTTCTACTTGAAGTGAATTAAAAACTAAAGAGTTCCCCAATATCAATTTCACTTAATTCTGCAAAGTGAAAAGAAAAACTAAAAAATACATTAGTTTTATTTTAACTACTAACTTTGGCTTTCATATTATTTGATCTTCA
>NW_012115389.1:1896835-1905720 GCF_000951035.1 Colobus angolensis palliatus
ACAAGAATTGCTTGAACCTGGGAGGAGAAGGTTGCAGTGAGCCAAGGTTGTGCCACGGCACTCCAGCCTGGGCGACAGAGCAAGACTCAGTCTAATAAATAAATAAATAATAAAAAAATAAAAAAAGACCTTGGAAGAGTTATCAAAGTAGTAAAGAACAGAAAACTCATTACCAAATAAACACAACAAAAAAGCTGAAATGATATTTCTTCTACTTGAAGTGAATTAAAAACTAAAGAGTTCCCCAATATCGATTTCACTTAATTCTGCAAAGTGAAAAGAAAAACTAAAAAATACATTAGTTTTATTTTAACTACTATCTTTGGCTTTCATATTATTTGATCTTCAGATGACTTACTGGTGAAGTTTTAAAACTACAAGATTTTATTTTTTCTCATTCCAGCATTAACAAATTGAGAAGTTTCAGAATACAGATGTAAAAAGAGAAAGATCAAAGTGTAGGGGGACCATATAAACAAGAGATGGGATTAGTAGTATCATACATTTAAGGATTTTGTGTGGAAAACATAGTTCTTCATTTAATAATCAGTTTCTGTCAAGTCAGTTATTTAACACATTACTTGTAATAGATTCTGTATGGTGTCAGTTTGGATAAGCTGGAACTGCAACACCCAGAATCCTCCTCTGTGTACAGTTTCAGGCTAGAGTTGGCCAAATGAAAATGTTTTACAGGATTTTTAGGGCAGAAGTGACGCAACAACCATTGCTTTCTGAGGGTCAATATGCTAGTTGTGGTGAGAGACAGATGCAGAGGTACCCACAAATTCCATCTTGTCCTGGTTCTTTCCCTCTCCAAGTCCAGTTTTTCTTCCACTAGCTCTGGGTAGAAAGAGTAACCCAGATCACCACCCAACACAGAATCAGTCACCTTCCATGGACTTTCTCACCAGCTCTATCTGTGCAGTCTTGCTGTGGCAACGGGATGCGCTTATTTTGACATATTTCCTTGTAGACTCTGACTTACCTATGCCTACCAATATTTTAGGAGGGCTGGTTAGTGACCTCTCCCTAATTCTCCAATGCTCCCTTAAGACCTTTACTTCCTAGGTTTTAATAAAAAATTGTATAAGATTTTATTGCTATAATAAATCCCTTATTTCATAATGCTCATAGTAGTTCTGTTTTTTGATTAATTCCCCATTGATATTACTAGAGGTTCCAGGGGAACAGAAACTTAACAATGGGAATCTGGAATTGGTTCTTGATCTGATTGGTTAAAATGACCTCATTGCCAACACCAAAGCAAACATCGTACTTCATGGTATGTGGTGGAAAAAGACTTACTTCAGTTATGACTCAGAGTCATCTGTAATCAAATGTCTATAGAAGACAAGATTTTGGTTGACTATGTAGGTGCTTCCATAGAACTTTTTAGTGGACATAAGAAATACAATGTTTTGTAGGTGGTTTCTAAGAGGAACCAACTTGGAGAAAGAAAATTTAAGTTCAGAGCTTCTGTAACTGCCCTAAAAGAAACCTTATTTCCTATAATTACAGGATCAAGTTTCTGGAAACCAAATCCAAAGTCTAATCCTTCACTTGGCTGAACAATAAAACAAATTCAATCTTTACTCTCACAGAGTCTCTTAGGTTAAAGTTAGGATAATGGTTGTGAAGGAGTGGGATCATGGAAAATCAGAATAACATTTGAGTGGATTTTTAGGAAGCTGGGAAAATTGAATCATAAATTCTGCCAAGACTCCTAGGCCTATAAAATAACACTGTTCTCTCCTGGAAGTTAGTGTCCTTTAGCTTGTAGACACTGTGATGGTTTCCTGTGAAGTAGTTGTCTTGCAAAGACTGATGATTCCTCTCAAGATCTGCCTTCCCTACAGTATAGAGCTCCTATGGGAAGCCCACAGGTGGAAAGCTCCATTCTCATGCAAAACTCCATCAGCTCTTTTTGTTCTGCTTTTATCTATGGCTTGACAGTTCAGACTCAGCAGTCATCTTCAGAAACCTTCTATGTGAAACAAACAAGCTAAAATAAAACCACTAACCAAAAACCAACAAAAACAAAAAATTTGAAAAAATATAGAGAAAGAGAGTGAAGAAACAAAAAGAAATGTAATAGTATCCCTGAAACAAGAACACAGTACTGTGCAAAAAGCAGTCAGGGAATAAGAAAGAGCTCATGGGAATTAAATATATAATGCAGAAATTAAAAAGTGAGTAAAACATTCAAAGCGTAAAATGTCCTACAAAATAGGTTAAAAGTAGATATAAAAACTAGGAGCAAGAGGATAAGAAAACTAGAGGATTTGTATGGTAGGACCAACATCCATATACTAGAAAACTAAAAAGAAAGAATGAGGAAAACAAAAGGGAGAAAATTGTCAAAAAATAATTTCCTGCTGCTGAATGACCTAAGTTTCCATACTGAAGATGTTCACAAGAGGTGCTGTGAAAAATAAATGGAAACAAAACCCACATTGTATATCATTGAGAGATTTCAGAATATTTGGGATAAGAAGATCCTAACCACTTCCAAAATTGAAAAACATAGCTTAAAAGGATCAAGAAACAAAAAGTAATCGAATTTCTCATTAGCAACATTGGAAGCAAGATGATGAAACAAAGTCCATGGTTCTTTACCAGGAATCTACTGGAAAATGCATTCCACTAAAATGGGAGGACATCTGAAGGGAACAAAAGAGACATAAAATACACAAGAGACATGCAGGGAGACATGTGGGAGACCCATGATTGTGGTCAGGAAGCTCTCAGGTTGATGACCCATGCAGCACCCAGCAGCCAGGCAGTCCATATTGCACCAAGTCAGGAGACTTTGGGAAGTTGTCTCTGATGGATAAAATTAATAGAATCTATGTAACAGGTTTCAACTTAATGAGAAAAGAGTTATACAAATAAAGAGCATGTGGGAGACGAATTAGTAACATAATAAACAAAGGGAACAAGTAATGTAAGACTGCCAGGAGAAAACAATTATACAAATCATCATTGTATACTGTGTGGCTTAGTATTTAATATAAAACCACAAAGATGATGTAACAATACTGGGGAAATGGAGAAATGAGGGTGCTTATGGGTTTGGTACGGGTAGAGAAAAAGAAGTAAGTCTCTGTTTCTGTACTGCCAAGTCCATAGATTATGCCTAAAACTGAAAATTCACAGTGTGGCGGTCTAAGTAGATTATACAGAGATAAAGAACTAAAAGAGTTAAAACAGTTGCCTGGAGGATGGAATGGAGGCAAGAGGTGTGGAAGGAAGCCATGTTTTTCTTAGTAAGTCATGTACGACTATTTGACTCATTAAATATGTATGACTTTGTAGAACTGTTTGACTGAATATGTGCATGTATAACTGACAAAATATTTTAAAATTAAAAACTACACAGTTTATTCATAAATAAACATATCTGGTCATACATAAGTGAGATTTGGGAAGATTAACAAAAGCTAAGAAAAATAAGTGAATAATTGTAACTGAATATACTATAGTTCATATAAGTTCATCTAAATGTTATTCAACTTAAACTCAGTAGTTTGAGTGAATCATTAATGATACATAGATGATAGTAGAAAAGGAAAAACCTGTTTTAAAAGTGATTGATTCATTTATTTCTCCTGATTATGCAGGAAATAACTTTTCCAGATGTCATTGTTTGCTGTAGTCAGGTGAGGTGCTTCCCTTGACATCTTGTCACCCAGGAAAATCTTTCTTGTGAACCTCCAGGCTGAAGTTGGATATTCCTAGTACTCTAGGTGTGCTAATTTCACCATATTCTTGGACATTATTCTTCCTTTCCAATCAGAGTGTGGTGTTTGTGGCCAGTCACTATAACCCCTTTTTTTCTTGTCTCCATAAATGTTGACCAGCTTGAAAGTCTAACGTCAAAACATAATGAGTGTAATCAAGTGGAGAAAAGAAAAGCTGTTTGAAAATGGTTATTTCTCCCCTACCTAATGTATAGGTTCTTGTGAAAATGTTCTTTCTGTTATTTTTAAGACTGCCTAAGACTGAAATAGTTCCCTCGTTGAACAAGCGATAAAGAATGAATACATCCAGATCAGGGTCAATCTGGTCTTCAAAGACCTCCTAGTTTATGTGATTAACTTCAGTCAAAAGATAAATTATATAGTTATGTGACATCTGAAAGTCACTTTGATAAAACTCGGTACGTGGTGACCTAGAAACGTTTAGACTTTGTCAGAGAGGAGTAATTGTGACAATGGAGATCCTTTTTTTCTTTGTGGTCAATACTCACTGGATCAAAATAGCTATTACCCTCTGTGCTTCTGTCTGCCCTGGCTTCTTTCATTTAATCAGATGTCCCTTTGGTAATTTCATTCCCCCACCAACCCTCTTTAGCGTTGTTTCCTAGAGAGATATTCTTTTTAACCTAAGATTGTGTTGGTATCTATTCTGTCCTTCCATATGGCAATGGAGGAAACAAAGGGAGTGTTAATGGAGACATGGTTTTGCATAACTCCCACAGAATGACTTGTAAATATGATGTTTACTATAATAATACAGTTGAATTAGGATTTATAGTCCCTTTTTCTGAGATGTGTTAAAATAGTACATGGAAAACTCTAAAATTAAACAAGTGCATCAATTTCAGACATTAGTTTCTTAATAAGCAACACATATCTAGCAGTTTCAGCCCTGCACGAAGACTGTGCAAATCCAATAAGGTGAAAGAATCTTTCCTTCATTAACTCTGTCTTCCTTTTATTTACCATTATTTCTTACTATAGATACAAATACATGTAGTAAATATATTTCTTATAATGTATATTAAGAAATATATATATAATATATATTTGCTAGAAAGAGAACAGAGATTGTGGATTGTAACTTTCCTTGAACAACTCTGACATTCTTACCTTCGTTACCAAGTAGGAAATCCTTACAAAAGTATATTTGTTGCCTCCAGCGGCCCTGGTTTAATAATTTCTATGATATTACCTGATATCTAACTAGTACATTCATTGAGGTGAAATCCCAAGCCTCTTTCTAAATAGAATTATAGTCTAGACTGATATCTCACAAACAGAATAATTCATTTACTAAGAGGTTTCTGAGAATAGATAACTTTTTGTTAAAACATAGGCTTGGCTATTATTTGTCTCACTAACTTCATCTTTATTTCTGTCACCTATAGGTTTAATTATGATTTGGGAGTTTTTTTTGGGGAAATGAGTCTCATGGGACTCTTTGAAGTAGGGTAAGAAAATTGCATTTCCGGCCGGGCGCGGTGGCTCAAGCCTGTAATCCCAGCACTCTGGGAGGCTGAGACGGGCGGATCACGAGGTCAGGAGATCCAGACCATCCTGGCTAACACGGTGAAACCCCGTCTCTACTAAAAAATACAAAAAACTAGCCTGGCGAGGTGGCGGGCGCCTGTAGTCCCAGCGACTCGGAAGGCTGAGGCAGGAGAATGGCGTAAACCCAGGAGGCGGAGCTTGCAGTGAGCTGAGATTGCACCACTGCACTCCAGCCTGGGCGACAGAGCGAGACTCCGTCTCAAAAAAAAAAAAAAGAAAATTGCTTTTCTGTTTTCTTAAGCCTAGTCAGAAGGAAAGAATGAGAATGAATTAATAAGTTGGAAATATTCTGTTTTTTACTATTCAAAATTAAACATTTATAAAATATTTGGAATAATAAAAGACTTTATTCCATACACATATGAACAATTTGGACTGATGATGATAATGTAATGATTTGCTTGATTATTTCCTGTGTATCCGTTTTTTAACAAAAAGACAATGAAAATGCTTTTGTCGTGGTACTTGGTGCAAACAATTCATGCAAAAGTTATCAGGTGACAGTCTCAAGAATACGAACATTATGAATACAGAACGTGTCATAAGCAAGGGTCAGCTTTGGGAAAGGAACCATAATACAATTTACATTGTGTCGAATGAAAGAGTCCTTTGAATTTTATTCCACAGTCCATGATGTTCTAGGAAGACTTTCTTTTCTTTTATTCTTTTTTCTTTTGTTTTCTTTTCATTTCATTTCTTTTTTTTTTAACATAATTGAAATAGGGAAGTTAAGAATGTGCTTTTCAACTCAATTCCAGCACAATGTTCTATTAATTCAAATGGTACCAGTGGAGTGTACATTTTTGTCATGTGGATTCTGGGAAGTCTATGGAAGATGTAACTCAGGAATCCAAACTTCTAAGAAGCTTCTTAATGGCATTTCCATGAGGCATATGACTTTTACTTTATTTGAACACTGATAGAAAAATTAGTAATAAAGAATTCTTATAAAATCCTATTTTATTCAGTAAATGATTGATTGGAATAATTTTCTAAATTAAAAATTTTTAAACTTCAACTTCATCATTAGTGGATGTTACTTAAAGATTAAGCAATTGTATCTAATGCTAAGTTGTACATTTAGTATACTTTTATTTATTTTAAAAATATTTAAATTATTATTTATTTGCAACTTTTATTGTATTTTATTATTTTTAAAACTTTTATTGTAGTTTCAGGGGTACATGTGCAAGTTTGTTTTATAGGTAAATTGCATGTCACATGGGTTTCATATACAGATTATTTCATCATCCAGGTATTCAGCATGGTACCCAATAGGAAGATTTTTCAAAACTCACCCTCCTGCAACCCTCCACCCTCAAGTAGGCCCCAGTGTCTCTCGTTCCTTTCTTTAATATCCATGTGTTCTCGATGTTTAGCTCTCACTTATAAATGAGAACATGCAGTACTTAGCTTTCTGTTCCTGCATTAGTTCACTTAGGATAACAGCCTTCGACTCCATTGATGTTGCTGCAAAAGACATAATCTCATTCTTTTTCATAGCTGTATAGTATTCCATGGTGTATATGTACCACATTTGCTTTATCCAGTCTACCATTGCTGGGCAATTAGGTTGGTCCTATGTCTTTGCTATTGTGAATAGTACTGTGATGAACATATGCGTACATCTGTCTTTATGGCAGAATAATTTATATTCCTTTCTGTATATACCTAATAATGGGATTGATGGATCAGAAAGTAGTTCTATATCATGTTGTTTGAGAAATCACCAAACTGCTTTCCACAGTGGGTGAATTAATTTACCTTCCCACAAGTAGTGTGTAAACATTCCCTTTTCTCTGCAACTTCACTGACATCTTTTCTTTTTTTGACCTTTTAGTTATAATCATTCTGACTGGTGTGAGATGGTATCTCATTGTGGTTTTGATTTGCCTTTTTCTAATGATTAGTGATGTTGAGCATTTTTTTATAGGCTTGTTGGATACGTGTATGTCTTCTTTTGAAAAATGACTATTCATGTCCTTTGCCCACTTTTAAATACTATTGTTTGTTTTTTGCTTATTAATTTGTTCAAGTTCCTTGTAGATTCTGCATATTAGACCTTTGCCAGATGCATAGTTTGCAAATATTTTTTCTCATTCTGTAAGTTGTCTGTCTACCCTACTGATGGTATCTATTGCTGTGCAGAATCTTGTTAGTTTAATTAGGTTCCACTTGTCAATTTTTGTTTTGTTGTGATTCCTTTTGGTGTCTTCCTTGTGAAATGTTTGCTAGGGCCTATGTCCACAATGGTATTGCCTAGATTTGCTTCAAGGATTTTTATAGTTTTAGGTTTTACATTTAAGTCTTAATCCATCTTGAATTGATTTTTTTGTGCATGGTATAAGGAAGGGGTCCAGTTTTAACCCTCTGTCTATGGCTAACCAAGTTATTCCAGCACCATTTATTGAATAGAGAGTCCTTTCCTCATTGCTTGTTTTTGTTGATTTTGTTGAAGATCAGATGGTTGTAGGTGTGTGGCTTTATTTCTGGGCTCTCTATTCTGTTTCACTGGTCTATGTGTCTGTTTTTGTACCAGTACAATGCTGTTTGGGTTAGTGTAGCCTTGTGGTATAGTTTGAAGTCAGGTAATGTGATGCCTCCAGCTTTGTTCTTTCTGTTTAGGATTGGTTTGGCTATTTGGGCTCTTTTTTATTTCCATATGAATTTTAGAAGTTTTTTTTTCTGATTCTCTGAAGAATGTCATTGGTAGTTTGATAGAAATAGCATTGAATACGCAAATTGCTTTGGGCAGTATGGCCATTTTAATATTGATTCTTCCTGTCCACGAGCACGGAATGTTTTTCTGTTGGTTTGTGTCATCTCTGATTTCTCCTCCTTAATTCATTCCATGAGATGAACATCATTCTGATACCAAAATCTGGCCAAGACACAACCAAAAAAGAAAACTTCAGGTCAATATCCTTGATGAACATGGATGCAAAATTCCTCCAGAAAATACTAGCAAACTGAATCCAGCAGCATATCAAAAAGCCTAATTAACCACAATCAAGTAGGCATTATCCCTGGGTTGCAAGATTGGTTCAACATATGCAAATCAATAAATGTGATTTATAACATAAACAGAACTAAAAACAAAAACCACATGATCATCTCAATAGATGCAGAAAAGGCTTTTGATAAAATTTAACATCCCTTCATGTTAAAAACCTTCAACAAACCAGGTATTTAAGGAACATACTTCAAAATAATAAGAGCCATCTGTAACAAACCCACAGCCAACATTATACCGAACAGGCAAAAGCTGGAAGCATTCCTTTTGAAACTGGAATAAGACAAGGATGTCTACTCTCACCACTCTTATTCAATGTAGTTTTGGAGGGCCTAGTCAGAGCAATTTGGCAAAAGAAAGAAATAAAAAGCATCCAAATAGAGAGAGAAGAAGTCAAACTATCTCTGCAGACAGCATGATTTTATACCTAGAAAACCCCTAATGAGTCTCTGCACATAAACTCTTACATCTAATAAATAACTTCAGCAAAGTTTCAGGGTACAAAAAACCAATATACAGAAAACAGTAGCATTTCCATGCACCAACAACATTCAGGATGA
>NW_012115389.1:1906201-1919965 GCF_000951035.1 Colobus angolensis palliatus
CCCGTCTCGGCCTCCCAAAGTGCTGGGATTACAGTCTTGAGCCACCGCGCCCGGCCCGATTTTTTTTTTTTTTTTTAATATTGGGCACCTACTATATCCAGGTCCTACACTAGTACGTTTGAAGTGGTAAGAACTTTCACCCTCAAGGATTTAGGATTTTCAGTGTTTTAGGACATTGACATGTTTTCCAAATTTACCCATTCTACAAACTAAATTCAATCAAATTGATTGAGATGCATCCCAGAGGCTCAGGAGAGAAAGCCCCCTGAGAATGCCGAGGATGCTTTGAAATTTGCAAAGCTTCACAGAGATGAATGATTAACTGTTTTGTTTTGTTTTTTTTTTTTTGAGATGGAGGTTTGCTCTTGTTGCCCAGGCTGGAGTGTAGTGACATGATCTCGGCTCACTGCAACCTGCACCTCTTGGGTTCAAGAGATTCTCCTGCTTCAGCCTCCCAAGTAGCTGGGATTACAGGCATGCACCACCATGCCTGGCTAATTTTTTTGTATTTTTAATAGAGAAGGGGTTTCACCATGTTGACCAAGCTGGTCTTGAACTCATGACCTCAGGTAATCCGCCTGCCTTGGACTCCCAAAGTCCTGGGATCACAGGTGTGAGCCACTGCGCCTGGCCAACAGAAATGAATTTGAGATGGTTCTTGGGAGATGCACTTTCTTTTCACGATGAAAATGCTTTTAATGGTAGTGTCTGTATAGTGTATGATATAAAGTCAGGAAGAACTCCCAAGTGCACACACAGAGAGACCTAGTTATCAGAGAAAAGATTGTGAGTAAATAGAGTTCCCCCTGCTTCCCCACTTTACCCAGTGTCCATGTCTGAAGGCTCTAGGCCACCTTCCTCTTGGCCTCCTTCTCAGCCTTTCTCTCCTCCATGGCTGAGATGTCCTGGTATTACTGGTATTGGGACACCAGGTTGTTCATGTTGCTCTCGGCCTTGGTGAACTCCATCTAGTCCATGCTCTTGCCCATGTGCCAGTGCAGAAAGGCTTTGCACCGAAACATGGCCGTGAACTACTCAGAGATGTGCTTGAACAGCTCCTGGATGGCCATGCTGTTGCTGATGAAGGTGGCAGACATTTATAGCCCCAAAAGTGGGATGTCACAGACAAGTGTTTTTACGTGGTTGGGGATTCACTCAACAAAGTGGCTGCTGTTCTTGTTTTGGGCATTAAGCATTTGCTCATCCAACTTCTTCATGGACATGTAATCCATGAACACCGTGGCCACCTTTAGGGAGGGGTCTCAGGGAGCCATCATGTTCTTGGCATCAAACATCTGCTGGGTGAGCTCAGGCACTATCAGGGCCTGGTAGTGCTGGCTGCCCTGGATGGTCAGCAGGGTGAAGCCACGCATAAAGAAGTGCAGGTAGAGAATGGGACCATGTACTTAGCCGGCTTCTGCAGGTCAGCACTGAGTTGACTGGGGAAGCTTAGGCAGTAGTGACCCCACTTATGGTGGCAGACACCAGGTGGTTCGGGTCACCATAGGTGAGTGTGGTTAGCTTTAGGGTTCGGAAGCAGACGTTATGGAGAGTTTCATTATCAATGCAATAAGTCATAGCTGTGTTTTCTACCAGTTGGTGAACTGAGAAGGTGATGTTTTAGGACTCCACCCCCATATCTGACTCCTTGCGGAAGGGCGCCACACTGAACATGTTCAAGATCTTGTCTGGATACTTCTCTGGGATCTTGCTGATGAGAAGGGTACCCCTCTCAGGCCCAGTCACTGCTCCCAGGGAGTGGGTCAGCTGGAAACCCTGCAGGCAGTCACAGCTCTCAGCCTCCCTCCTCACAATGTCCAGCACCAAATCCACCAGCTCCGCACCTTCTGTGTAGTGCCCATTGGCCCAGTTGTTTCCAGCACCACTGTGATGGAAGATGAAGTTGTCCAGCCATAAGATCTGCCCGAAGGAGCCCGAGCACAGGAGAGTCCACGGTGCTGGGCTCCAGATCCACGAGCTCAGCGTGGGGCACATACTTACCACTGGTGGTCTCATTGTAGTACACACTGATGCACTCCAGCAGCAGGTTGCTATCCCCATGCTAAGTGCCAGTAGGATCGCCCCGTAGAACTAGTTGCCAAACTGACCAGCCTGTAGGTGCACCATCTCTCTCAAGGTGGCAGCAGTGGGGATAAAGGCGGTAGGATAGTCACAGGAGCAGAGGCTCAGGCGTGCAGAGTGCTGGAATCCACTTTATATCTGGAGAGAACTATATACAATTTATAAACTGACCCTTTAAATTCAGATCCGATATCCTATATCTGTTGATGTGTTAATATTAGGTTGGTGCAAAAGCAATTGTGATTTTTGCCATCAAAATAACGGCAAAACTGCAGTTACTTTTTGTATCAACCTAAATAACTTGGGAAAACCTTTAGATCACTACTTTTTGTTTATAACTAAATAATATTATTTTGCTACTTTATATGGGGATAAAGTATACCTTAGTAATAAGACATTTTTTTTCCCCAAAATACATCATCTTCATCTCCCTAAAGCCAAACTGTTTTACCAACTTCATTACGATTTGCATTGAGCAGTTTATTTTTCTTGCAAGGTCAGGCAATTCCTGTCTTCACTTGCTGATGGACAGATGCATATAGGAAAAGGCATTATGATTATTAATGAAGTGAAGGTCGTAATTATAGAAAGACAATCCTGAAGTAGTCTTCTGTATGGGAGTCCAATATGTCACATGAGTCTTCATTTAGAGTGACAAAATTATAATAGATTTTGGAAACTTTAATTTTCTTGTGCAGGCAATTTCAAATTAGCTGTTCTCTTTGTCTTTATTAGCTATATAGAGTTTCAAATAAAATCATGTACTTACTATAACTTTTAAATCACAGGAAAGTTTTGCTTGACCTGAAAAATAACATGGATCTATATATACCTTCACTGCTTATGTATGAACCAAAATGAAGTTAATCCTCTGAGAAATGAACTTCCCAGTGGCTTTGGCTCAATTTTCCTTTAATGATGATTCATGTAGTTTCAGAACTCCAAAGGTCACTAAACGTTGTGTCTGTGCAAATTTGAGAAGTCTGCCAGCTCAGAAGATAACTTGAGGCAGTTCTGTCATCCTCTTGTGTTACCAAAGGATCTGCAAATCTGTAAACATGAAGCTTCAGATTCCCCAAAATAATTTCTTCAAGGAGCAACAAGAAAACTGTAGTTGGAAAGATAAAATACAAAATAATGTTGACAATTACAAAAAAGATATATAGATGATTTCAGTAAATTAAAACAAAAGGGGAGTAAGCTCTTCATTAAACTTTTGGTATTTTTTTCTGATGTAGAGTATTAACATTCAACTTATTTTTACTTTGAAGAAATAGGACCCCTACGTCTGTGTGTGCACCTGTGTGCTGTGGTTTTGTAAAATTACCCCGATGATTCTAAGGCATTTCTCTCTTTCTACCACCTCCTCATAATCATTGATATAATGTCTCATTTTCCTTTAAAGACAAGTTTGGAACATTGCAGAGGGTAAAAACATAAGCCCACAATATAGGCATGCTAGAATGAAAAAGCTCCTTTAGTTTACTATATTTGTAAGTAACAATTTAACCCTGTTATCAGGGTTAAACTATAGGCAGTTTCTAACTAAAAATAACCAAACTCAAATAAAAAATAGTAACATTTATGTGTAATAAATAATACCTAGTTCAATTATAAAATTTCTACTTGTAGAACTCTACTATAAAGTAATATACATACTACTTTCTACAGCAATAAAGAAAACAGATTGCATATTTTAGTGTCTCATAAGTACATAATATTAAAAGTTTACCTTATAACTCTGTTCTATTTTTTTTTCCTGATTGTGTCTTTTGTTGAATTAAAAAAATGTATCATTTCTATAATTTGGGGGCTGTTTTTACCCTTCACAAAATAATCATATTGGATTTGTTTTGGAGGGTTGTTTGTGCTTTCCTTTTAAATTGGCTCTAGATGATTTTCAGTGAGGCAAGTACCAGGGTACCCTACTCTTCCGTTGGTGGTAGTTGATTCTCTTGCTTTAACTGTTATTGTTAATGTGTTTCACAAGGCATCTCCTTCTGCATTAGTTCTTCCGCTACTTGCACTCTGATTTTTTAAACAACTCTATCATCTCCAGCACATCTGAGGGATAAGACATATTCCCCCAATGATAGTGGTTCATCATGGCCCTGGTTCTGAATCATGAGATCATGTCACTGTCGTAAGCACATCAGATCCTACAGGTGTGTGTGTGTGTGTGTGTGTGTGTGTTTATGCACGTGTGTAATGTATGGTGTGGTTTTAAAAAACCCTCCAGATAATTCTGAGGCATTTCTCGCTTTCCTCCACCTCCTCATAATCTTTGACATAATGTCTCATTTTTCTTTAAAGGTGAGAATTTCCTTGGCTAATCCTTAAGTCTTCTTTTAACATTTGAGGACATGATTCTCCTCTTTTACAATTCTTTATAGTGCTGCCTTTTTAGGGACTCTTTTTTCCCCAGTTTTGGAAATTCTTTCTCTAATCTACAGTACTTCTATACAAGTAAGAGGAATTAGAAGCATGCATCTCAATTAATGTCCTTTGTTGGGAACAGGACCCCCAAAATCTAGCCATAAACTGGCCCCAAAACTGGCCATAAACAAAATGTCTGCAGCACTGTGACATGTTCATGATGGCCATAATGCCCACCCTGGAAGGTTGTGAGTTTATCGGAGTGAGGGCAAGGAACACCTGGCCCGAGCAGGCCGGAAAACCCGCTTAAAGGCATTCTTAAGCCACAAACAAGCATGAGTGATCTGTGCCCTAAGGACATGCTCCTGCTGCGGTTAACTAGCCCAACCTGTTCCTTTATTTCGGCCCGTGCCTTCGTATCCCATTGGGATAATTTAGTTAATCCCGTTTCCCATAAGGGACACTTTTAGTTAATCAAGTATCTATAGAACCAATGCTAATGACTGGCTTGCTGTTAATAAATAGGTGGGTAAATCTCTGTTGAGGTCTCTCAGCTCTGAAGGCTGTGAGACCCCTGATTTCCCACTTCACACCTCTCTATTTCTGTGTGTGTGTCATTAATTCCTCTAGCGCCGCTGGGTTAGGGCCTCCCTGACCGAGCTGCTCTCGGCAGTCCTTAGCATTAATATTGACAAACAGACAAAACACAGGAAACCATAAAATAACTCTGTAATTACCCCATTGGCACTGAGTTTGCTATTCTAGAGGGTCATAGGAAAGGTTTTCCTCAGTGGAACCAGAGTTCTCATTGGCATGTTGTGGTAACAATGCAGAGCTACTAAACAGAAATTTGGTTACAGGAACAGGTTTATCGCCTTTGCCTTACATTTAAAAGAGACATTTAAATCATTTATTTTCTCCTTTTTGTGTTTGGGCTTTTTAAACTCTTTGAAATATCCTTCAAGAATTCTCATTGGTCTAATTTTCTACTTTACATGTTCGTTTACAATCTCTTGGAAGTCTTTCTGTTTTTGTTGTTGTTGTTTGTTTGTTTGTTTGTTTGAGGCAGAGTCTCCCTCTGTCGCTCAGGCTAGAGTGCAGTGGTGCAATCTCGGATCACTGCAATCTCTGCCTCCCAGATTCAAGTGATTCTTGAACTCTAGCTGGGACTACAGGCATGGGCCATTACACCCAGTTAATTTTCGTATTTTTAGTAGAGACGGGGTTTCACCATGTTAGCCAGACTGGTCTTGAACTCTTTGCCTCAAGTAATCTGCCTGCCTCGGCCTCCCAAAGTTCTGGGATTACAGGCGTGAACCACTGCACCCGACCTGGAAGTCTTTTCTAATTCTTCCACTAGTGTAAGGCATTGCTTAACACATTTTTATCTTCTTTACTAAACTCTAAGCATATATAGAAGTCAACAAAATGTTACACATTCTTAACCTCTAACACTTAACACTGTCTGAATAAATGACTGAAGAAACTATATTCCCATTTTTCTTAGATTATTTGTTCTCTTGACTTGTATTCTAACTTTTGTATTAGTTTCTTTTTACATATTTTAAAAGCCTCTACCCTTGTTCTTGGCAGTATGTTATTATATGTCATATGAGATACAGATATATAGATATATATACACACACATATCGATAAATGGACCTATACATAGCTATGTATGTTACATGCCATATGCTTGGGTTTAGACTGTATTGCAAAGCATCTTTGTCATTGTCACTCATTATGTCTCATATATTTGATGTTCTTAAGATTAGAACCATGGTGGGAAAATAACATAAGGGATATGTAGTCAGCCTTGGTTTACTTATATTTATTTCCTTAGCAGCACATTAAGCATGAGGATGCTGCTTCCATGTTTCACATCAGCATCTTTAGTTATCTTTGCAATGTTTCTGGTAGCCACTAGCTTTCTATGGTCTTAAAGAGAAAATGATGGCCTTAGCAAAAGCTTTTTTTTAAAAAAAAGATCTAAACGTAATGACCATTCTTTCCATTTATTTCTTTTAGTGTGTTTTACAATTTCTCTTAAGTTTATCAAACATGCATTGTGTGCCTAGTTGGACTCCATCTGGTGACTCATGTCATCTGCTATTATTTCTATGTGGTTTAAGCCTCTATATTTCTTAACAATTAATTTTAAGAAATGTTATTGCTACTTCAGCTTCCTTGTATTCGTCATTTCACCTTTCTCTAGAGTCATAATAAACTCCATCAGGGTTGGTTCAAGAAAAATAAATCACAATCAAAGTCGAAGTTCCCAAGTACGACCAAAAATAATGGAAAATAAAAACGTATGAGATGGTAGAGGCCATCAAATTCAGGTGTGGAGTCAGAGAACCCATGTCTGAATCTTGGCCCTAGGATGTATCAACGTGCACAAGTTACTGAACTGATGAACCTCCCTTTTCTCATCTTCTTTTAATAATGAGGATGGCTTTTTCCATTATGCAATAACCTTGTAAAGCTGCTTCCACCTCCTTGGCACTTACAAAATGCTTCAGTACAACTCAACACACAATTGTGTCATCACCAGGCCTGACCCTGGCAAGATAAAGGGGAAAAGGAATGCCCCTGGCCTCAGAGTCCAATCTCATCTGGCTCCCACCCCACCTTTGACCCTTTCCTTCAAATCATGGTGCCTTCCCAACAGATCACAAAGAATGCTGATGAGTGATGTTCTTCGGGTCTCATGTTGGAGAAAGTCTTGATGTGAGGTTGCAGATGAAGGTCTATGATTTGGAGAACATTCTATTAATAGAACTGTAAGCACAGATGGCCCAGAGTTCTTTTCAGGGACAGCTTTTTGAACCACATCCATGGCAGCTGGTTCACATGAGATGGTCTTTACCAGTGGAAGAAGGAATCAGGTGGCCTGGCTCAATTTCAATTGGGTGGCACCCTGTGAAATTAGACACTATTTAGCATATATTTGCTGGTTTGTGATACAGATTGTCTTGTGATTCTACAGCTCTTTCCTTACAAAAAAGCTTCAGTTGCTTGCAGCTTAGCTAGACTACTGTCCTGCTAGCTCCTACTTTCCTTCTATGTGATTAATGGCATTTATGTTTCAGATAAAGCTAAATTAAAACTAAAGATTAAAAGTAGAATTTGATTTAAAAACAGCGTGATGTGACATGAGACCATGGAATGAGCAAATACTCTACATGCTACCAATGTTGTTTGGTTGAAATTAACATCATACTCAACACTGCTCTTTGTCAATAGTCACTAGGTGAAAAAAAAATTCAGACAGGGAGAAGGCTCGGTGATGTCTGTAAATGAGATTCTTCTGTTGAGCTGGAGTAAGGGAATGGGCCTGCTTTGGTCTGTATGTGTCCTGTCAAAGTTCTGATGCTCAAATCCTAACCTCCAGGATGATGGTATTAGGAGATGGGCCTTTGTTAGCTGATTAGGTTTTCCCAATGTGGGTTGGGTGTCCGGAGACACCAAATCGAATGGCACTTTGATCTTGGACTTCGTAGCTTCCAGAACTGTTAAAAATACATTTCTGTTCTTTATAAGCCACTCAGTTTATGACATCTTGTTGAAGCAACTGGAACACACTAAGACAGGGACAATGGGATTTTTACTATTTTAAGTATTGATATGTTGAAGAACTATTTTAAATACTGTGATAAAACAAAACCACAGCAACAACAAACTTTGCTGATGTTCTGTACTGGAAATGTCTTGTTTGCTGCAAGACTCACAGAACTTGCAAGCTGACATTTCTTCTTGCCGTGAGATTTTTATGTTAACTGCTTGGTCCACAGGCTTGTTTTCTTCTCAGTATCTGCCACAGTATTCCTACTGCAGGCTCCGTTTGTGACCTGTGATTGGTGGGGGCTGTGGTGATTGTGGATGGAGAAAAGGAGTCCTTGTTTATTGCTTTTTAAACTTGAATAATTTCCAGAATTACCTAGAAGAACTTATAAAAATTCACATTTCTCTCTTCACAATTCTGATTTTCTAAGTCCAGTGGGAAGCTTAGGAGTACATATTTTTATAAATCTTCTTAGGTGAGTCTGTTTAGGTTGGTGCAAAAGTAATTGCAGTTTTTACCTTTACTTTCTATAGCAAAGCCCACAATTACTTTTGCACCAGCCTAATAATAAAGAACCAGAATTAAAACCAGAAGATGTGCTTCTGGTCTTGCTTCTAGTAACTAGATTCTAGAATTTTTATCTTGACCCCCATTCCTAGGAACTAAATCATGGGTAAGTTAGCTTAGTGCCCATGTCCTTTTTCTGACACTGCCTAGAAAACTTTAAAACTGTGCAATTGCTGGGCACAGTGGCACATGCCTGTAATCCCAGCACTCTGAGAGGCCAAGGTGGGCAACTTGAGGCCAGGAATTTGAGACCAGCCTGGCCAACATGGCAAAATCTTGTCTCTACTAAAAATACAAAAATTAGCCAGGCATGGCAGTGTACACCTGTAATCCTAGCTATTTGGGAGGTTGAGGTAGGAGAATCGGGAGAGTCGCTTGAATGGAGGAAACGGAGTTTGCAGTGAGCTGAGAGTGCGCCACTGCACTCCAGCCTGGGTGACAGAGTGAGACTCTGTCTCAAACACACACACACACACACACACTCTCACCACAAAACTGTGTGATTTACTTTGTTATTTCCAGTTGGCTTTCTCCGTATATTTTCACCTGGAAGAAAGTCCTAAACTTGAAATCCCAATACCCAGGGCCGTATGGAGGGGACAGGATGCCTTGCTGCAGGTCTCTTTGGATATGCAATCTTGCCTGCTCCTAGCTTCCCTGATACTGTCCTTGCTCTGTCTCCACCTGTCAGAACATCTACTTTTGTTATATTGGGTGTCTCTAACTTGAGCTTTCTGCACTACCACCTGTTGCCTGACAAATCCTTGCAAATTTAGACAGGATAGTGATCACCTGCAGCATGAGTTAAATAGATTTTTTCATTCACTCACTCCAGTCAATAAATCAGAAATCCTGGGAACTGGTCATAGGAATCTACATTTTTAACAAGTAGCCAAGTCTCTCTGATACAATTACTCCTGGGCCACACTCTAAGAAAAGGAACCTAGAACTAGACTCACTTCCCTAAGTTCAGTTCCTATCTTGTGGGCAGATCTTATTTTAAGTCTTAACTCAGGTAAGTCTCATCCATCCTGTTACAGTTAACACACCCACTCATGTGTCTGTGTGATGAAATACACCAGCATTAAGTTAATCCAAATGTCACCTCTTCCAATTCTGATCTTCCCCACTTGAGATGTATCTTGCCCTCTCCTGGACTTTCATAGCTATTTGTTCATCTCTTTAGGTAGTCTTCCTATCTCATTATCTTGTACAGCCTTTTATCCAACTTAAGAGGCTTTGAACTTCTTGAGGCAGGTCTAGGTCTGGGTTTTCTCTGTTTTCAGCACTTGGCGCAGTGACACAGGCCTGGCACATAGGAGGTGACCAAAAATGCTTATTGAATAAAAGAGATATAGTGCTGGATGCTGCATTTGGAACTGGAGGTATAAGAAAGTCCTGTGATTTTCAGAGGTTTATTCTTTTCTTGGAAAGTAGTGATTTGAAAGCATTTTAAGACTTTCCTTGAAAATGTTAGTTACAGAAAATTTTTCTAAAAAGAATAATAATTGGTTGTAATGGTGAAAAGAGGGAATATTCCAAGAAGGACCATAAAAATGATAATGCCTAGTCTTTCTGTCTAGTCACAACTTTGGTAGATTGTTTATAGATGGGACTTGGCAGACTGTTTATAGAGAGGAATTATTTGGCCAACATGAGTTAGGCCACAACAAAACTGTGTTTTTAAAAACAGTGTGTGCAATACCTTACTCTCCATAGTATTTGCCTGTTTTTAGGTCAAAACAAACTAAATCAGCTAGCTTCAGAAATTGACCCCTCAGAAACATTTTTTCAGAATGTTTGAAACACTTTCTTTCAAGAGAGACCTCGACGTTGGACACTATTTTTCCATTTCAATGCACAGAGAACTGAGTTTTTTTCCGAAGCGCTCCATGAAACTCCCTAAGAAGCAAAAGACCAATTCACCTGACCATTTCTTCTACAATGCAGTTGATAATCAGGCTTGGACTCTTGGTTTTATGTATTTCTTTTCCTTTTCATCAAGGAAAGGGACTAAAGGAAATAAGTTTGTGTTAGTTTCTTCACTTATTTCTCTTTCTCCTCTTGGCCATAAGAACAAAAAAGCTTTACAGTGTTACTCACAAAATGAGGTGGTAAAACTAAAGCTGCAGCCTTCTGTTTTCAAAAAAATTAGCCGGTATCAGCAAATGTATGACAATTACCAGAAGCCCTAAAGTGTTCACCAGTTGAAGAAGTGGGATATGTGAGTTGATGCAACTCAACAGCAAGTTTCCAGTGGAACAGTCCATTAAAAAAAAATCATACAAGTTAGTTTAACAGACTTTAATATGAAGAATTACTAATCACTTTTTAGGGAACTGAACATTTAAATAGGTAAAAGTAGTGATTCAAAGAGTGTTTTAGTGCTGCTATAACAAAATACATGAGACTGGATAATTTATGAAAAACAGAAATTTATTCCTCACACTTCTGATGGCTAGGAAATCTAAGATCAAGGCATTGTCAGGTTGGGGTTTCTGGTGAGTGCTCTCTCCTTCCAAGATGGAGCCTTGCTCTGCATACTCAGAAGAGGAACATGGTGTCCTCACATGGAGGAAGGCAGAAGGGCAAATGAACCGGAACAATACATGAAGTTGCTTTTATAAGGGTCTTAATACCACTCATGAGGGAGGAGCCCTCAAGATCTAATCACCTCTTCAATGTTCCACCTCTTACTGTCATCACATTGGCCATTAAGTTTCAATACCTGAATTTTGGAGAGGACACATTCCAACCATAGGGCAAAGGTGGTAACTGCAGGAAGTAGGTTTGCCCCTAGGGCTTGGGAAAAAGAAAAAAGACTGGGATTATTAAATTTAGAAGTCAATAGAAGAGCTTATAAAATTGGGATCTGGACTTTGAGGAGGAATGTTTTGGGCTACCAAGTAGCACCTCAGGAACTTGCAAGAGGGTAACCATGGAACCCGAGAAACTTAAGGCTATAATATAAATGAACAGAAATCTCTGTTCTTAAGATGCTCACAGTGTAGTGAGGAAGGTAATAACATATGCAAAGGTAATTTGCAAATTGCAAGATATTGTATAAGAAGAAATTTATACTACAGTTATTTATAATAAATTTCAAATGCATGTATCATGAACATTCAAATGAGACATTCTGGGAGCAGTCTAGATGTGATATCTTCTGCCCATTGTCAAACTGGTGTTAGACTATGGGACCTAATTTTTGCTTTGTAATATACAATAATCAGTTATAAACCTATACACCACAATCGGTTTCTAAATTTCTTTAATTAGGACCTAGACTTATTAAAAGTAACATAAATTTCACAGTATGTGCCTCATTGATATTCATGATTTGTTTATTATAGCCTAGCTTTCCTGGGTCGACTTCAGAAGGTTCTAGTGACTATTGAGCTTCTTGAGGGAGTTGGATAGGGTGGAGCCAAGAGAGGCGGGAAAGTGTTGCTGTTGTCATATTTTTTGAGAAGTTTTTAAATGCACAGAAACAGAAATTGAGTCATTAAATACAGGAAAGATAATGTAAACTAAGTGTTTTCCTCATTTAGTGATTCTAACTTACTGTCTCAGGGGCAAAAAATTGTTTATCACAAACTTCAAGAGTTAGAAAATAGTTCCTTAACAGTCCACAGATTACACATACTTTCAGGTGAAAAATGATTTCAGATAAGTCTTTCTCAGCTGTACTGAAAAACACAGGTGGCAAAATCAATATTTATATTTTGGTTGATTACAAGTGAACATGAAATTTAATTATGAAATAATGGGCACAGAGAATACTTCCTTTTGGTTTAGGATAGCAATCTTTCCCTGTACAATTTCATCCCAGAAATCAACTGATTTATGTAAATGCCACATAGATATTCTGCATTTTGTCTAAAAGAAAATATGCTACAAATATCTGCAGAGAGGATCTCTCCTGGTAATTAGCTTCTCATTATGCAGCTCATCCCACAATCCACTCAAATAGTCCTCTATGCTAATTGCACAATATTTCATTGTTAGCAGAAAGTGCAAATAGCATCCTCATCATTTAACAGAAGTTGGTTCCTTAATACAGACCTTTTGTAAAATGAAGCACATTTTCTGGCACATCTATGTTAAAGAAAAATATTATTCATGACACTTGAAAAAGACAGTAGAGAAGACTTCTCTACTACAAAGGGGTTTTGTGGTAGGAGTGAGAAATCTGTCTCAACTCCAAATACAATAAGGACAAGTGGAGATTTTTAGCCAAGGAGTCGGGTTAGGGGGTGAGGTGGCCAAGTGGATAGAAAATTACTAAGAGGAAACATCAGGGATGAGGATAATTCTTGCTAAGTCCACTTGCCAGGATGATTGCTGAAGGCAGGCCAGAGTGATAAGATATTGAGGGTGGGAGAAGTGAGGAATTTGATCAGATATCAAGGGTGGTAGATTTTTGCTAACCTGATACAGCAGGATTCTTGCTAGAAGTGGACTAAACCAGATGAACCCAAAAGCTCAAAAGTCAGAGCTCAGTTTAGAAGACTTCAGAAAAGAGTGACTTAGAGTTAGGTCAAGGAAGAGTCTTTGTCAATAGCACTTAAAATAGTTCTTGACTGATTTATTAAATTTCTTATAATTAAAACATGGGTAGGTATATTTTAAGTCACACTTTATATTAGTGTGATATATTGTTATGCAACAGTTTGTCTTCTGAATACCTCAGTATTTCTTTGGCTTTCTCATTTTTACCTTTAAAACTATAAATGAATGGCATTAAAATTATGTGTAGCATTTAATGACATGACTTTTTAGGAATTATGAATTATAAAGACAGTCTATACTTAGAATATTTAGGGTCTTTTTGCAATTATTCTCATCTGCCCAAGAGCAATTCTTATTAATAAACTAATAACAATAATTCTTAGAGTAAACCTTTGAGTCTTTCCTATGTGACAGATAATGGGTTAAAATCTTTACATGATGATGATGATTATTATTATTATATAACAGTTTATTTCAGCCATCACCCATCAGACACGTATGCTATTGCCATTTTTCTCCATTACACATAGTACTGTGAGTAAGAGCAGTCGTGGCAGAATTGCTAGGAGAGAAGGCATGGCCTTTTTTTTTTTTTGAGTCTCTCTCTGTCTCTAGGCTGGAGTGCAGTGGTTAGGCTCACTACAACCTCAGCCTCCTGGGTG
>NW_012115389.1:1920711-1921653 GCF_000951035.1 Colobus angolensis palliatus
AAAAACCAGCTCCTGGATTCATTGATTTTTTGAAGGGTTTTTTATGTCTCTATCTCCTTCAGTTCTGCTCTGATCTTAGTTATTTCTTGCCTTCTTCTTGCCTGATTTTGAATTTGTTTACTCTTGTTTCTCTAGTTCTTTTAATTGTCATGTTAAGGTGTCAATTTTCGATCTTTCCTGCTTTCTCTTGTGGGCATTTAGCGCTATAAATTTCCCTCTACACACTGCTTTAAATGTGCCCAAAATTCTGGTACGTTGCGTCTTTGTTCTCATTTGTTTCAAAGAACATCTTTATCTGTGCCTTCATTTTGTTATTTACTCACTTGTCATTCAGGAGCAAGTTGCTCAGTTCCCATGTAGTTGTGCGGTTTTGAGTGAGCTTCTTATTCCTGAGTTCTAATTTTATTGCACTGTGGTCTGAGAGACAGTTTGTTGTGATTTCTGTTCTGTTACATTTGCTGAGGAGTGCTTTACCTCCAACTATGTGGTCAGTTTTGGAATGAGTGTGATGTGGTGCTGAGAAGAATGTATATTCTGTTGATTTGGGGTGGAGAGTTCTGTAGATGTCTATTAGGTTTACTTGGTGCAGACCTGAGTTCAAGTCCTGGATATCCTTGTTAACCTTCTGTCTTGTTGATCTGTCTAATATTGACAGTGGGGTGTTAAAGTCTCCCATTATTACTGTGTGGGAGTCTAAGTCTTTTTGTAGGTCTCTAAGGATTTGCTTTATGAATCTGGGTGCTCCTGTATTGGGTGCATATATATTTAGGATAGTTAGTCTTCTTGTTGAATTCATCCCTTTACCATTATGTAATGGCCTTGTTTCTTTTGGTTTAAAGTTTGTTTTATCAGAGACTCTTTATTGGTTTAAAGTCTGGTTTTATCAGAGACTAGGATTTCAATCCTTGCATTATTATTATTATTATTATTATTGCTTTCCAT
>NW_012115389.1:1923705-1924533 GCF_000951035.1 Colobus angolensis palliatus
AGTTTCTGCCAAGAGATCCGCTGTTAGTCTGATGGGCTTCCCTTTGTGGGTAACCCGACCTTTCTCTCTAGCTGCTCTTAACATTTTTTCCCTTCATTTCAACCTTGGTGAATCTGACACTTATGTGTCTTGGGATTGTTCTTCTCGAGGAGTATCTTTGTGGTGTTCTCTGTATTTCCTGAATTTGAATGTTGGCCTACTTTGCTAAGTTGGGGAAGTTCTCCTGGATAATATCCTGACAAGTATTTTCCATCTTTGTTCCATTCTCCCCATCACTTTCCAGTCTACCAATCAAACGTATATTTGGTCTTTTCACATAGTCCCATATTTCTTTGAGGCTTTGTTCATTTCTTTTTACTCTTTTTTCTCTAAACTTCTCTCACTTTATTTCATTAATTTGATCTTCAATCACTGATACTCTTTCTTCCACTTGATTGAATTGGCTATTGAAGCTTGTGCATGCGTCACATATTTCTCATGCCATGGTTTTCAGCTCCATCAGGTCATTTAAGGTCTTCTCTACACCGTTTATTCTAGTTAGCCATTCATCTAATCTTTTTTCGAGGTTTTTAGCTTCCTTGCGATCAGTTCAAACATCCTTCTTTAGCTCGGAGGAGTTTGTTATTACTGGCCTTCTGAAGCCTACTTCTGTCAGCTTGTCAAAGTCATTCTCTGTCTAGCTTTGTTCCTTTGCTGGCGAGGAGCTGTGATCCTTTGGAGGAGAAGAGGTGCCCTGGTTTTTAGAATTTTCAGCTTTTCTGCTCTGGTTTCTCCCCATCTTTGTGGTTTTATCTACCTTTGGTCTTTGATGCTGGTGACCTACAGATG
>NW_012115389.1:1925628-1926673 GCF_000951035.1 Colobus angolensis palliatus
CTGCCTTTTGTCCAACTATGCCCTGCCCCAGAGATAGGGTCCACAGAGGCAGTAGGCCTTGCAGAGCTGTGGTGGGCTCCACTCAGTTCAAGCTTCCCTGGTCACTTTTTTTACCTACTCAAGCCTCAGCCATGGTGGACGCTCCTCCTCCTGCCAGGCTGCTGCCTCGCAGGTCGATCTCAGACTGCTGTGCTAGCAGTGAGCAAGGCTCCGTGGGTGTGGGACACACTGAGCCAGGTGCAGGATATAATCTCCTGGTGTGCGGTTTGCTATGACCATTGGAAAAGCACAGTATTTGGGTGGGAGTGTCCTGATTTTCCAGGTACAGTCTGTCATAGCTTCCCTTGGCTAGGAAAGGGAAATCTCCTGACCCCTTGTGCTTCCCAGGTGAGGCAATGCCCTGCCCTGCTTCAACCTGCCCTCCATGGGCTGCACCCACTGTCCAACCAGTCCCAATGAGATGAACCAGGTACCTCAGCTGGAAATGCAGAAATCACCACATAAAAGAGTTCCTATTTCTCCACAGCCTCACCAGCATCTGTTGTTTCTTGACTTTTTAATAATTGCCATTCTGACTGGCATGAGATGGTATCTCATTGTGGTTTTGATTTGCATTTTTCCGATAATCAAAGATGTTGAGTTTTTTTTCACGTTTGTTGTCCACATAAATGTCTTCTTTTGAGAAGTGTCTGTTCATGTCCTTTGCTCACTTTGTAATTTTTTTTTTCTTGTAAATGTGTTTAAGTTCCTTGTAGATTCTGGATATTAGACCTTTGTCAGATGGGTAGATTGCAAAAATTCTCTCCCATTCTGTAGGCTATCTGTTCACTCTGATGATAGTTTCTTTTGCTGGGCAGAAGCTCTTTAGTTTAATTATATCCCATTTGTCAATTTTTGCTTTGCTTGCAATTGCTTCTGACCTTTTCTTCATGAAATCTTTGCCTGTGCCTATGTCCTGAATGGTATTGCCTAGATTGTCTTCTAGGGTTTTTATAATTTTAGGTTTTACATTTAAGTCTTTAATCCATCTTGAGTTAATTTTTGT
>NW_012115389.1:1926723-1931392 GCF_000951035.1 Colobus angolensis palliatus
ATAGCATTGAATCTATAAATTGCCTTGGGCAGTATGGCCATTTTCACAATATTTATTCTTTCTATCCATGGGCATGGAATATTTTTCCATTCATTTGTGTCCTCTCTGATTTCCTTGAGCAGATATTTGTAGCTCTCCTTGAAGAGGTCCTTCACTTCCCTTGTTAGCTGTATTCCTAGGTATTTTATTCTCTTTGTGGCAATTGTGAATGGGAGTTAATTTATGATTTGGCTCTTTGCTTGTCTATTGTTGGTGTATAGGAATGCTTGTGATTTTTGCACATTAATTTTGTATCCTGAGACTGTTGAAGTTGCTTATCACCTTAAGAAGCTTTTGGGCTGAGATGATGAGGTTTTCTAGATATAGGATTGTGTCATTTACAAACAGTGACAGTTTGACTTCCTCTCTTCCTGAGTATGCTTTATTTCTTCCTCCTGTCTTATTGCCCTGGCCAGTACTCCTATTATTATGTTAAATAGGAGTGGTGAGAGAGTTCATCCTTGTCTTGTGCCAGTTTTCAAGGAGAATGCTTCCAGCTTTTGCCCATGCAGTATATTGGCTGTGGGTTTGTCATAAATGGCTCTTATTATTTTGAGGCATGTTCCATCAATACCTAGTTTATTGACAGTTTTTAACATGAAGGGATGTTTAATTTTATTGAAAGTGTTTTCTGTATCTATGGCGATAATCATGTGGTTTTTGTCTTTAGTTCTTTTTATGTGATGAATTACATTTATTGATTTGCATATGTTGAACCAGCCTTGCATCCTGGGGATGAAGCCGACTTGATTGTGGTGGATAAAGTTTTGATATGCTCTTTCTGGATTCAGTTTGCCAGTATATTATTGATGATTTTTGCACCAATGTTCATCAGGTATATTGTCCTGAACTTTTCCTTTTTTGTTCTATCTCTGCCAGGTTTTGATATCAAGATGATGCTGGTCTCATAAAGTGAGTTAGGGATGAGTCCCTCCTTTTCAATTGTTTGGAAAAGTTTCAAAAGAAATGGTATCAGCTCCTCTTTATACCTCTGGTAGAATTCAGCTGTAAATCCATCTGATCCTGGGCTTTTTTATGGTTGGTAGGTTATTCACTACTGCCTCAATTTCAGACTTTGTTATTGGCCTATTCAGAGATTCACTTCTTCCTGGTTCAGTCTTGGTAGGGTGTATGTGTCCAGGAATTTATCCATTTCTTCTTAATTTTTTAGTTTATTTACATAGAGATGTTTATACTGTTCTCTGACAGTTGTTTGTATTTCTGTGGGGTCAGTGGTGATATTCCCTTTATCATTTTTTGTTGTATCTACTTGATTTTTCTCTCTTTTCTTCTTTATTAGTCTAGCTAGTGGTTTATTTTATTCTAGTTTTTCAAAAAATCAGCTCCTGGACTTGCTGATTTTTTTGAAGAGGTTTCATGTCCCTATCTCCTTCAGTTCCCCTCTGCCTTTGATTATTTCTTGGCCTCTGCTATCTTTGGGGTTTGTTTGCTCGTGGCTCTCTAGTTCTTTCAGTTGCGATGTTAGGGTATCAATTTGAGATTTTTCTAGCTTCTTGATGTGGGCATTTAGTGCTATCCATTTCCCTTTTAACACTACTTTAGCTATATCCCAGAGATGCTGGTATATTGTCTCTTTGTTCTCACTGGTTTCAAATAACTTCTTGATTTCTGCCTTAATTTCATTGTTTACCCAGGAGTCATTCAGAAGTATGCTGTTCAATTTCCATGTGGTTGTGTGGTTTTGAGTGCGTTTCTTAATCTTGAGTTCTAACTTGTTTGAGCTGTGGCCCAAGAGACTGTTTGCTATGATTGCAGTTCTTTTGCATTTGCTACTTCCTCATACTTCTGGTTCAACCAGCCCTCATTTCCTCCAGCCACCATGACCCTCTATAATCCTTAGATAGGTCAATCATGCTTCCCTTTAGGGTATTTTTGTTATGTTTTCCACTCCTTTGGATTATCTTGCCTCAGATAACTGCTTGGCTCCCTCTCTACCTCAAGTCTTTGCTTAAATTTCACCTTTGCAAAGTGGCCTCTTCTGACTCTATTAATACTAAACCTTTACCATTTCCCCTTCCACCATCTTGTTGTCCTCTGCTTTCAACCTTTCTTTCCATGGTAGGTCATGCTTTACTTCTTCTTTATTACCAGCACTAATTAACCTTCTACAACATATAATTTACTTATTATTGTGTTGTTTGTTGAATCCCAGCCAGCTCCCTCCAGAACACAGTCTCCTGGGGTCTAGGATTTACATTTATTTTGTTCCTTGATATATCCCAAGTATCTAGAATAAAGCCTAGACAATCATACACACTCAGTAAATATTTGTGGAATGCATTAAAATTCATCATCAAATTGAATTTTTAAGGGACTTATTGTTAGGAAATGCCAAAGTCTAAAAAGAGAGCCTTGAGTGCTTATAATCAAAGGCAATTATCAGCTCTTCCAAGTATGCCAAAAGGAAGAAAGGTCCTAAAGCCATGCAGCCCCGGGAAGGGAATCATCTCCCATCCCCTGCTCCTGACTTCCTCCTCCACTACCTGCAGGCTCCCTTCAGGTGTGTCAAGAAAGTCTTCAGAACAAGAACAACTGTAACCACCCAGATTGCCTCTGGGGACCTCATTCTACTGTAGAGCAAGGAATCATTACCCTTCCTCCCGACAGGGATGAGTAGCACAGACCACTCACAACTCTGTGGCTCTTCCTTTTCTCTATTTTTTCAAAGAAAGCCCTTATTATTATGAGGATATTGCTATCTTTGACGGTGGTACTTTGAGTGTGTTGGGATGATAAGATTTCTCATTAATTGGGACCACTGACTGCTTGTTGGGCCATGAGGAGCACCAATTGGAACTTACCAAGAAGAATTCGCAGCCCCTAGAGCTCTGAAATGCAGCACAGAATCCAGAAACTGGACATGACTGTTGGTGTTTCCTTGAAGAGAGGATGGTGTATTATTTATTTTCAGTTGAGCATAGAATATTTGTGTGGGACGATACGTGTCATGTTTGGAATTGGATGTATGCAGAAAAAGAGAAAGTGTGTGGTCCTGGCCATTGATGAGGATGGTTTGTAAGGAACAATAATTATTAGTTAAAATTTTAAAAATGGAAACAAAACACAATCAGAAACATGTACAAATTATAATGGATTGATGGCATATTACAACGTAAATAAACTCAAGTAACCAACACTTAGATCAGGAATGAATACGGGCAGCATTTCAGAAGCCCCTCTGCCTTAGGCCAATTACGTGCCCTTCCTTCTCCCCAGAGGTGACCACTCTCCTGACCTCTAACATTGACCTCTAACATCGTAGATTACTTCTGCTTGTGTTTGGCTTTAATAAATGGAATCATGCAATTTGTGTTGTTTTTGTATCTTGTTATTTTGAATAATATGTTTGTAAGATTATTATGCTTTTTTTTTTTTTTTTTCAAATACCAGGGCTTTTTTTTTCTTCCTTTTCATGCTGTATAGTTTTCAATTACCGTGCATACCACAATTTGACCATTCTACTGCTTATGGGCATTTCTTCTTTTATATACATTTTTAAATATGTGTATACATTTCTACTGGTTATCTAGGAGTGGGGTGTGGATTTGTTGGGTCATGGGGTAAATATTCTTGCATATATTCAGATTTGGTAGATGCTGATAAACATTTCTTAAAGGTGATTGTAGCAACTTGCAGACCAGCAGTCTGTGAGAATTTCATCTATTCTGCGATTATCATCAGTTGTTTTAATTTTAGCCACTCTAGTGAAGGTGTAATGGCATTTACTGTGATTCTATTTGCATTTTTCTGCTGACAAATGAGAAGTGAGCACATTTTCATCGTTTGCTTTATTTTGTTTTTGTTTTTTGACCATCTGACTGTTCTATTTTACTATTAAATTTTGTTTCTTATTGATTTACAAGAGTTCTTATATATTACAGCTACAAATCAACCTTTTGATAATATATGAATTGAAGATATATATATATACACCCAACCTATGGATCAATTTTTCACTTCCTTAATATTATCATTTGGTAAACAGAATTATTAAATTTTAATGAAGCTTAATTTCTGTATTTTATTTTATGACTTTTGCATTATTGTGTTTTCATTATGAAGTGTTTGCTAACCACAAGGTCATAAAGATATTCCTCTAAAGTGTCTTCCAGAAGTTTTATTATATACCCTTTTACATTTAGCTCTATAGCAAATGTGGAATTGATTTTTATAAAAAGTACAATGTTAGAAGTCAAGTTTCTATTTTTTTCTATTTTAACGTACATTTAAATAGCACTATCTATTGAAAAAAAATACCATTTCCCTATTGCTTTGCAGTGTTACTTTTCACAAAAATCAAATGTTCATATATGTGCAGGTCTATTTTTAGACTCCCTGTTTTGTTTCATAGTCTATTTTTATAGCTTTGCACCAATCTTATACTATTTTAGTATTGCCAGTTAATATTGCCAGTCAGCTATTGATTTATCATAACACAACTCTTCTAACTTTATTCTTTTTCCATAAGACAATTTTGGTTGTTTCCTGGACTTTTGCATTTTCATATATATTTAAGATCATTTTGACATATTCCATAAAAAATTCTTGCTAGGATTTTGAATGACAATTTACTGAATCTATAGATAGATTTGCAGAGAATCAATATGGT
>NW_012115389.1:1936742-1944122 GCF_000951035.1 Colobus angolensis palliatus
ATTGAACTCATGGCATTCGACACTGTAACTGATGCCTGAATAAAGTTTATGTAGCACATATTTTTCTGCATAAGGCATGTCACAGCCTTCTGACTTCAGAACAGTAGATAGCACTTCAGCACTATGCTTGGGGGCTGTTTTAAACACTATAATCGCTAGTAAAAACACAATAATGTGGAACTAAATAGACCAAGGAAAGGACACTTGTTTACGGTATGAGCACTGAAACAAAGAGGCGAAGCAAGGCCTGTTCACCCTCAGCTGGAAACATGAGGATTGGTGAGTCAAACTTTGCACTGCTCTATAGGTGACTGCCAATGTCTGCAAAAATGCAGAACTGATTTTGAGTGACAAATTTCTGCCAGTAGGTAAATTTGCAAAAACTGAATTCTTGTAGAACTCAGAATTCTTTTGCAGTTAACTTTTTATCAAATTAAGGAATTTTTCCTTTATTAGCAGTTACCAGAGTTTTTAAAACTATTAATATCTATTTTATTTAGTTATAATTAAGTGAAAATCTCTGCCATTTTCCTGAATGAGAAGACAATTTTCTTAAGTCAATTAATTTATGAATTTAATTTAGTTCCAATTCCGAATCTAAGAGGTGTGTGTGTGTGTGTGTGTGTGTGTGTGTTGTGGATGTGTGCTTGTGTGTGTATAAGGAGTGATGGGGAAGGAAACTAAAAAATCATCTTTACAAAAATTTTTAAAAAATCTTAAGAGTGCCCTATACTTTGGGTGAAAAATACAGAGAGTTACATTTTAGATTAAAATATTGGCTTTTACTTTTATTGTCACACTTCTTAGGAATGTATAGTGGACTTTGTTATGTGTACCTAGCTCTCCCTTCAGGCGTGGAGGATTGTCACTCCAGCTGCTGGCTGTGCTGCCATCTGATAGCTCTCAGTTGTCAGCTCTCTTCAGCATTGTCACTGTTCACAAGAGCCTCCTTGTCCAAGATCTCACCCTATTCTCAGAGCAGCCCACATCCAATAACTGATGTGGGGGTATCGTGGCCCAATACTCTGTCCGTACTGGAAGGCTCCTCACTTCAGAGTGTCCCATGGGATCATCTGAGGACTTCATGGAGACTAAATTCCCTCTGTGCCCAAGCTTACTTTCTTTCCTTCCCTTCCTCTGGTGTTGAAACCAAGAGCACTTTTTAATAAAGTCCTGCATGTTAATCTCCACCTCAGAGTTGGCTCCAACCTACCTTAGGGTACTTTTGGTACATAGTGTGTGGGAGCCAGGTATGCCCAACATTTTGCAATGAGGACTGTCTTGCCCAGCAAAGAATAGTCTTGATTTTGTACAATTTTTAAAAATACACCACCAGACATTCATGTACTTAGAAAACTTTATAATTTTCAGAGCCTAGAACTGAGTTATTTTAAATACACAAATGCAGAGTATATTTTGCAAAATTTTATGTTTTACTGATTTTTATCAGCAATGCAACTACAATGTAAAAAGAAAGAAGTTTGTGTTGTGTTTTGTTTGGAATTTTCCCAATCATTGTTCACTGTTGCGAAAACTAAAGGCAGTGACATTAGTGTTATTCATGGCGTTTGTTTTAACGCAGCACACTAATAGCAAACTCTATATATAGCCTTCTCACCCATGATGAGTCTACATTCAGGGACAAATGTCTGACTGTCTTATCATGTATTCAAATTCAAATATATTTGTATGTTCATGATAAAATATTGACTTATATGTTATTTTATACTAAATTACTTTTATTTTCTCTCCCTTATAATTAAGACTGTATATTGATTCTTTTGCAAACACAAGTGTATCAATTCAATAATTTTGTTAAAGCTCCTATTCCAATTTCCCACAAAATGTCCTTTTCAGTTTTTTTTTTTAAATTGTGGATCTAGAAGTCAATCAAATACTCGGTTTTGTTTCTATGTCTCTTTAGATTCCTTTATTCTAGAATGGCTCTTCCACATATGCCCTTTGTGACATTGATTTTGTGCAGTGGTTTTGTGTATTGTCTCACAATTATGTATGTCTATGATTAGGATTTTTCTGATTGTTTACTCATTATCAGATTCTCTTTGAAACATTTTTTGGCAAGGATACTCATAAATGAGGCCAGGCGCAGTGGCTCATGCCTGTGATCCCAGCACTTTGGGAAGCCCAGGCGGGCAGATACTCGAAGTCAGGAGATTGAGACCATCCTGGCTAACACGGTGAAACCCCGTTTCTACTAAAAATACAAAAAATTAGTGGGGCGTGGTGGCGGGCGCCTGCAGTCCCAGCTACTCGGGAGTCTGAGGCAGGAGAATGGCGTGAACCCGGGAGGCGGAGCTTGTAGTGAGCCGAGATGGCGCCACTGCACTCCAGCCTGGGCGACAAAAGCAAGACTCCATCTCTGAAAAAAAAAAAAAAAAAAAAGGAATACTCATAGATGAAATGGTGTTCTTACCAATGCGTTACATCAGGAAGCAAATAATATCAGCTTATCCTATTACTGTTACATTTGATCACTTGGTATTGGTATTCTTCCATAAAAACAACTTTCTACACTGTGTAATTAGTTCATCGTTTTTGGGGTAACACTTTTAAACGACATGAATATCCTATTTTACAAGAAAATTTTACCCAATGGTTTTAGCATACATTGATGATTGTTGCCTGAATCAATGATTCCACTGGAAATTCCAAAACAGTAACTTCTAATTCCAGAATTTCTTCTGGATGTGTTAGCTGTCATTCTTTTGTCAAGAAGAGTGTGCTTTCCTTCGTTTCCCTGTCTTTTGTGAATATCATTCAGAGCTTTATTTATTTATTTATTTGAGACGAAGTTTTGCTCTTGTTGCCCAGGCTGGAGTGCAATGCTGCGATCTCCGCTCACTGCAAACTCCGCTTCTCGGGTTCAAGCAATTCTCCTATCTCAGCCTCCTGAGTAGCTGGGATTACTGGCGTGCATCACCACATCCAGCTAATTTTGTATTTTTAGTAGAGACAGGGTTTCGTCATGTTGGTTAGGTTGGTCTTGAACTCCTGACCTCAAGTGATCCACCTGCCTCGGCCTCCCAAAGTGCTGGAATTATAGGTGTGGGCCACTGCGCCCGGCTCAGAACTCTATTTATTTTAAAATTTTATGCCTTATAATATATTGTTTTGATCATTATTTTTACTCAAGTTCACCCACATTTTGCTAATGGTAACCCTTGGATCTTGTTTTGGGGCACTTTCTTACTTTGTGGTGAAACATAATATTCTATTCTCTCATTGTACTTTTCTCCTTCTGACTGATGTGCTTATTTATAAATCTATAATATAAATCTATCTATCTGTCAATTATCCATCTATTGAGAGTGAGTAGTTCAGACTGATATCTAGAATTTCAATATACAGAATTCCTCCTCTCCATTTCCATATCTTGTTCAACAATATCAACGTACATACTCATTGACTCTTTTCTACAATACAAAAATTATTTTCAGAATTTCTCCGCTGATATCATGTCAACAGCAAACTAATCAAGTAAAGTTCACAATTTCTTGGCAGTCCTTCTTGTCTTTAGAATATGTGCCCTTTTTTGTTTTTAGAATATATCCCTCTTAGGGTATAATCAAGTTACTTGATTAAATATTTTTCTATATGATTATTTTATTAATTTGATATAGATATATAGGCTCATTTTTTTCTGACTGGTGTCCTATTTTAGATTTTTTTCTCCAATTCTTGTGAATGTTGTTGTTTTATTTTTGGACTATGAAAGTAGTAACATGTTCAAAAGTAAAGTTTATATAAAAAGATGTGCTCAGAGAAATCTTATTCTCCTCTTGATTTCTTTTCTCATTTCCCCTACCCTTTTGTGGTAATCCATGACATTAATTTTGGATTTACCCTTCCTTCCTACCTTCCTAGGATTTTTTCTGTACAAAGAAGCAAATACATATATATCTCTCCTCTTTTTAAAATAAAAGGTGCATACTTTTTTTGCTTTCATCATTTAACAAGTATGTTAAAAATCATGCCATATCAAAAATTACAGACCTAACTATTCTTTCCAGTTGTAGAGTATTTCGTTGAGTGGATGTAATGTAGTTTATTCAACTCTTCTCCTATTTATGAGCAATGAGGTTTTTTCCAGTATTTTGCAGCTAAACACAGTTTTCACAGTGCCACAGTGAAAACCCTAATTCATATGTTTTTGTGTTGTTGGAGATATATGTTTAGCATTAATTTCTAGAAAAATGAGATTGTTGCAGCAAAAGGTCAATGCATATGTTGTTTTGTGAGTTATTGCTAAATTCTGTTCCATGTAAATTTCACCATTTTGCATGTGTGTATGCAATTATGTAAGACAGAACCAGTAATGTACCATAGAACCTGTTTCCCACAGTCTAGTTGACAGTGTGGAATGATATTTGAGAATGTGATAGATGCCATACATGATGTCTGTTTATTTTTGTTTCTCTTGTGTTGAACATCTTTTCATGTGATTAAGTGAGTTTGAACACCTTTTCGTAAGTTTGAGTATCATTTATTTATATGTCTTTGTGAAAGAAAGAGAGAGAGTGCGAGAGAGAGAAGAGAAAGAGAGAGAGAGGTGGAGAGTGAGGAGGTTGGGGAGTTATTTGTGCCCTTTGCCTATTTTGTTTATCTGGTTTTTATATTTTTATATTTGCTCTCATATTTTAAGAGTTATTTGTATATTATTTTTTTGCCATGTACTTTTTAGTTTCAGTTTTGGCCCTCAGAATCTTCCAAGCCTTCTTTCATAAGCAAAATACATAACATGACGAAAAGAGACATGGCATCAAGGCATGTTATGTAGTTTATTTTTCCTTGCATGTTACTTTTATGGCGTCTTCATCTGTAGATTTCAGTTGGTTTAGCAGTCGTTGTCCAATGAGTCTGGAATGGGCTGTCCACACCTTAGAGGAGCATTTGAGAAATCTGCACAGAGGATACACCATATGGGTAAACGGCTGTGGAGAACTAAAGCAATTTCCATCGAGTACTTAGTTAATTCACTCAAGTAGATAAACACTTTATGAAGATTATTAAATTGTTTTATTGAATTTTTGTAGCAAACACAACGGTGTTCTACTATTACCTAATTTACCTCTATTAAGGAAGTACTTAAAAGAATATGATTGGGTCCTTTGAAACTATACAATGCATTGGGCAGTCGTAATGCAAAGTATTAAGATACAAATACAACGTTCATTGCCATCAGAACAAGGGGTTTTTCGCTCCATGTTTTAGATGTTGGTTTAATGAACCTGGTTTATTTTCCTCTGTCATTCCTTTGACAATTTTCATGTATGTCATTTCTTCATCTAATTAATTTAATGCATTCTTTCCAGTGCATTTTTCATTGCCAATTAGTTATCAAAATACAAATAAATGCCATAAAAAATTAATTTATTAGATGTATACGCTTGCATTTGTGGATTTCTTCTTAAACTCTTTAATCTGTGAGAGCATCAGCATGTGCAGGCCAGTTGCTTTGAACAGATTGCAGAGGATTCAGGAGCAAGGTGAACCCAGAAAGATTATTTAGAGCTTTGTTTTCAAATGTATACATTCAAATTTGTTTACAGAAAGTTACCCTCAATATAGACATTTTGGTAAAACAGGACAAGATGAAAAAAACCTACCTAGTTCCAATATACTTAAACATTCAGTGTGTGGTCATTTCAGCATGGTTTCCTATCTATTAGTCCATACATTTTTTTAAAAATATGTGTCTATCTTTGTGTGTCTCAATTTATAATACTCTATAATATTTTATTTCATCAGATGTAAAATAATTTATATGACATTTCAATAGTATTGTATTTTTTCCTTATTTTAAAATGAATTTACTGTTTAATTGAATGTATTCTTTTCATTTGACTCTTTAAATATTTGTAGCAATAGCTATAGAAGAGAAGAAAGTACAATTAAAACCTTGAATATCAGGTGAATTGATTTTAAAAACTGCTGTATTTATTGGTTTACTCTCATGTGACACAGCTAAGAATAAAAAATTGATGTAGACCTGAACAGTTGATAGAATTACACATTCTTCTTCAGAAGTCAATGGTAACATCTTTCAGGATGCATATATTTATATATTGGTACTCATATACTAATCATTTTTGTTTAGTTCATATACTTACTAACTACTTTCTAATTGCAAGGGATATTTAAGGATGTGTGGAGAATAAAATAAGTACTTTCTACTTCTAAGGTATTTTAATCCCAGTAGATGGTAAAAATTCATAATTTTTTTCATGAAGTACATAACATGTATAAATTTTTGATATAACTTAAAAGTTTAAGATTGGAGTTGGAGAGATTTACCTTTTATTCACTAAGAAAGAGAACAATGTACATTTATAAATTGATAAGTACTTAGAATTACTTTTCAAAAAAAATTAGCCAGGACAGAAAAATATCAGCAAATATTGCTAAAACACCACAAACTGAAAAACTGTAGTCTAAAGAAACAAAGTTGTAAGCCCCTTACTGATATACCAATGCTTTTTTAAACTATTGACAGTTTTTGCCTTTTTGAGACAGGGTCTCTCACTCTCTCACCCCGGTTTGAGTGCAGTGGTGTGATCATGGCTGACTTCAGCCTCCATCTCCCGGGCTCAAGTGATCCTCCCACCTCAGCCTCCCAAGTAGCTTGGACCACACTCGCAGGAGCCACCACAGCCGGTTAATTTTTGATAGTTTTTGCAGTGGAAAGGTCTCACTACATTGCCCAGGCTGGTCATAAACTCTCAGCCTCAAACAGTCCTTCCACACTGGCCTCCCAAAGTACTGGGATTACAGGCATGAGCCACTGTGCTCAGCCAATTTCCTCCCCTCCTGTCCTCTCCTTTCCTTCTTTTCTCCCAGGCTGGAGTGCAATGGTGTGATCTCAGCTCACGCCAATCTCTGCCTCCCAGGTTCAACGGATTATCCTGCCTCAGCCACCCAGAGTAGCTGGGATTACAGTTGCTTGCCACCATGCTCGGCTAATTTTTGTATTTTTAGTAGAGACAGGGTTTCACCATGTTGGCCAGGCTGGTCTCGAACTCCTGACCTCAGGTAATTCGCCCGTCTAGGCCTCACAAAGTGCTGGGATTAAAGGCACGAGCCATCGCGCCCAGCTCAATTTTTTATTTTTTACAACACTTTTTTTTTTTTCCTGGTTGGACTGCCATAGCACAACATTTTTCTGGGTCTCTTACTTTTCTTATTTCCCTTCCTCTTTTACTTCCTGAACTGTGTGCATTTTTGAAGACTACTTCCTGAGTCATTTTTCTTGGCCCCTTCCTTATTCCTCAGATAACTCATGAGCTCATAAAACTTCAACCCTCCAGCTCCCTGTGCACTATTGTACAGAAGTCTCCTCCACAGATCAGCCACGGTGGTTCA
>NW_012115389.1:1945562-1973892 GCF_000951035.1 Colobus angolensis palliatus
CAATAATAAAAATTTTACAAATATTTATAAATCAGTATTCAGAAGATTTTAATTGTAATTGACAGTTTTATATAAATTGGCTGCACAAACTACATAAATGGAGTGGATGGGGGTATGGACTTCATTTCTAGATAAATGCCTCATCCATCCAGTCAATATCACTGGACGGACTCAAGTCCAAATATGTTTTCTAAGCACTGATAAAACAATGTAATGTGTTCAAGTTGTTAAGACAGACAGCCAAAGTCACAGTAACTAATTGTAAGGTAGGTATAATTATGGTACTATATTGGGGATATCTATTATATCTTAATTGTAATATAATTAAATTATTTTTCTGTTAAAAAATAAGCATGGACATATATTTTTAGATTTAAAATGAAGGCATGCTGCTGATTTAAAAGTCAAGAGTTGCAGAAGCTAGCACTGTGCCCAGAAGACTGGAATAGAGAGAGTGAGAGACAGAAATTGGAAGAAGATATGTGCCAACGATGAATGGCAACTGCAATTTGCTGTGGCAGGGCAAAACCTAAAAAGCTTTTAAAACTGTTGTGAAAAAAGATTTTACGTTAATAAGGTGGATAATATTTAGATGCATTTTCAGGAAATACACAGTGAATTTAATATAACGTTCCTCTCAACAGTTACAAATAAAAAAGGAATCAACAAAATTAGTTGCCAAAAATAAGAACGAACAGTTCAGTCACCACAATGAAAACATTATAATGTTTAAGTAAATCTGAACTTGTAACTAGGGCCAGCTATTAAATGGCTTATATATTTGTATGAAAAAGAAAGCCACTTTTAGATGGAGGAATGTAAAAGGAGTCACTATGTCAGCTATGGAACTTCTGTTTTCAAATATTGAAGAAAAGCCTTAAAAAGGTATTTTATGAAAAGTGAAATACGTACAATTAATTCACCAAACAGTTGTTTCATAATACAAGACCCTTATAACAGTATCAATGATATAATGAATCCAAACTGGAAAAATTGAAAGCACTTTCTTTTCACTTTAGCTGAGTCTTACAGTAGAAGAGACACTGTTCAATTAGCAATGTGGGTGCCTTTTGTATCAAAGGATTTACTTCCAAAGATATGAAGAAGTATAGTTTCACAACTGCACAGCATAGATATTTTTGAGTCTTTCATATCTCCAAAGAAGAATTTAAGCTAATTATGAAAAAGTTAATTTCTATTGTGATGACACTGCTCTAGTATATTGGAGTTTTAAAACGAGAGTTTTTCTTCATTTTTTCATTCTGTACTATGATACATACAGTCTACATGCAGTTTTTTCAGACAGACTCCTCAAAATATTCAATGGGTGTGCTTGTTCAGTATATACGGGTGTATGCTAGGAATCACTGCAGGTTTGGAGGACTGCTGAAAAAAACACAGGACTAGGACTCTAATGATCTTAAGTTCTTTGTCCAAAGCTCATGCATTAAGCCATGGAAGACTTTTTACAAAATTTACTGTGCTGCTAATTGCAATTCAAGATTTTCTTGAAATTAATAAATGTTTACCATACATTAATAATTAAAGACAAAAGAAATGACAATGTGGTTTATATTCTGTCATTGATACCACACTACATGTGAATAACAAAAATTTGAAGCTCCAATAGAAAGAAAAAGCATGTTTGTGATTAGGTAGACATGCATGAGAACTTCTGTTGAAATTAAACCTTTTTATACTTCTAAACAATAATACAGATTTTACAAATATTTATAAATCAGTATTCAGAAGATTTTAATTGTAATTGACAGTTTTATATAAATTGGCTGCACAAACTACATGAAAAACATGAAGAATGCTTTGTTGATATTGATTAAGAGTTGATTTTTAATTTACACAATAGTCTTTGAATTCAACATTAACAATAACAGTTTGACTTAAGAGTTAGTGAGTTTACTTAACTTGGGGAGCTATAGTTTTAAAGGTATATGATTTTGCTTCAAAGTCTAAACAATTCTTTTTTAAAAACGAACCAGTTTTGTGAATGTGCATATGAATATTAAACAAAAATAATGTTTTGGTACTCAAACTATTGGAAATGTTTTAAATGTATTTGGAACAACTTGAGTATGTGAATCTACTTTTCAATTGTAAATTGTTAGTAATCTCAGTACAGATCAAGTGTTTCTGACGAAAATATTGTGTCTGAATTGAGTTGTCCTTTAAGTGTAAAATATACACTGTATTTCAGGCTGTGTGCAGTGGCTCATGCCTGTAATCCTAGCACTTTGGGAGGCCACAGATCACTTGAGCTCAGGAGTCTGAGACCAGCCTGGCCAATATGGTGAAACTCTATCTCTACTGAAAATACAAAAATTAGCTGGGTGTGGTGGCAGGCATCTGTATTCCCAGTTACTTGGGAGGCTGAGGTAGGAGAATTGTTTGAACCTGGAAGACGGAAGTTACAGTGAGTTGAGATCATGCCTCTGCACTCCAGCCTGGGTGACAGAGGGAGACTCCATCTCAAAACAAACAAACAAACAAAAACCAAAAGAAAACCCTATCTATCCATCATCTATCTATCTATCTACTTATCTATCTTTCTATCTGTCTATCCAGATATACATACTGAATTTCCAAGACAAAAAATGTAAAATATATCATAATAAATGTTTTATATTAGTCAAATGTTGAAATGATAATATTTTGGATATATTTGATTAAATAAATATACTATTAAAATTATTTCTACTTGTTACATTTTACCGTATTAATGTAGCTACTAGAAAACTTTCAGTTACCAATGTGCCTCTCATGTTTCTGTTGGACAACACCACTGTAGACACCTCATATTTTGACATTGTATTAACTTCTTTACTATTATTCAACTTTTCAAGGTGCCTGACTCACGTTCCCTATTAGACTAAATTCTACTTGAGATCAGGAATCATGTTCTTCTTTTCTCACTTAGGCAACTATTATTGAGAGCATACACAGAAGACAGAAAGGTACATTTAAGGCCCATTTCTTGCACTCAAAGAACTCATAGTCTAATGAGAAAAGATATGTAAGTAAATAATCAAAATATGGAGACATAAGAGCTTAAAGATCATAAAGACATAAAGAGCATAAAGACATAAGAGCTTAAAGCTTCAAAGCACCATGGCTTTAGAAAAGAAGGGAAGACTAAAGTATCCACCATAGCATTCTAGCAAGCAGACTGCTATGTCATTACTCAAATGGCTTTGAGACTAGTTTTACAAATGGAATTTAAATCCTTGATTGTACAATGGAGTCAGAGTAGTAGAAGAATGCTAGTGGGAAAGAGTCATAAAGCAATTGAAGGTGAAGGAAGAAGTTTGAAAGAAAATGAATTAAATTATGTCCAATGTGTTTGGATGGAAGTCTTGGTTTCATGTGAAGTTCATGCTGAGAATAAAGGAATGTTGTTTCCATGCGATAGCACAAACTCTTAGCTTTGTTGCACAGTTTGGAAGTAACCAAAGGCAGGAATGAGAAAATATTCATCTTATCATATCTGCCAGTTTTAAAGATACTCTTTACCTTGCAGTGGTGTTTGAGGCAAGACCGTCTCTATAAACAGAAATGTAGAGCAAGCAAGCAGTTCTCTGAAGGGCTGAGGACTAAGGACTCTTATTGCTTCTGCTTTGGCGCCCTCAAGTGGCCATTTGAAATGAGTAATTCAAGGTATTGTATAATATTGTATTGGGCTTATTTGCAGTTATGCACCATCCTTGCATTAATTGACTTCTCCCAACTATGTCACTAATAGATGGCCCTATTGAAGATGAAGCCTTTGGTAAGTTGTTTCAGAGAATTTTCCTTTCCAAGTAAAGGAAGAAACCACCATTTTGTAAGTGGATGCTTATTTTAGGCCATACAAGGCCTAGACATAGTGATGAAGTACTGGCCCTGGGTGTTTTGAGAGAAAGACAGAAACAAATCATCTGTCTTTCAAAAATTCTGTACAAATATTTCTATACCATCAGAGACGACTTGGAATCTTCCAATGTCCAGAGTGTCCCTTAGATGGTAAGGCTTACTGATGAGAGAAGGGGCCGCCTTCTTTATCTTTATTTAGTTCTTTAAATGTCCTCTGGGCTGTAGAGATGAGCATCATGAGTCGCCGATGAAGCCTGTCCAGTAGCCAAGCTAAAATATGCTCCATCTAGTCACTGCGCCAAGAATGGACCTATTATGACACATACTAGTATACTATGTGACCCGATAAAAAGTCTCCATTACTAAAGGTCATAGTAAATGGATATATCTCAGCACAAGAAATGAAAGCAATAGTCATTCTTTTAGGAGCAATCAACTGATTTCAAGGAAAGTTTTTATGCCATATTTTTAATGTTTGACAAAGCATAAATGATGACACTTTCGTGTGATGAGTAAAACTTTGCATTTACTGTCATACCTTTCTTATGAAAGTCATGAATTATTAATGAACTTAATAGTTGATTATTTCATTAACTTTGACACAATTCCTGTAAGGTAAGGCAATTGTAATTCCTCCTATAGGTTTTCAGATTCTTCAATTTAATAGGAGAGGAACTGTCAGGACTTAGAAATAAAAATAAAGACTTTGTAGTTGATATTTGGCAGGAGAAACAATTCTGAGTAATCCATTGGGAATTAACAGATGCAGAATCTTAGCACATTAAAAATAAAAATTCTAAAACATTCACTGTAGAGTCAGATGATATTTTTATCTATTGTCTGATGTATTTTCAATGTTCTAAAACACAACATTATGATATAAAAGGTCTTCTCGTTAAAGATGACGAAGGAGAAAGAAGAAACAATGACATGCCGGGATTCTGGTATCTGATAGTTCTGAAGAGCACTTTCCATAATATTAATGTACTTTTGTTACTGTGAGATGAATCTAATATTGATTTTTGAAACGACACATTTCTTTATTGTGGAATTTAGACTGCAGTTTAAAGATTTTTCCCCATGAAAAGAAACCCTTCATTGCACTTGATTTGAGGTTTTTTAAAATTATTATTATTGTGGATGAAAAATCTTTCAAATAGGCAGACCTCATGTAAGCATATTTGATTTGAACGAAATTGTAGCACCACGTATCAGAAATTTATTATTAAGAATAATAATTTTTGTAATAATTATTATTAATAAAAATTCTTAATATTATTTATTGAACTTATATTTATTAAATGTCTTTAATGTATAACTGCCAACTCCGATATAATGTCTTGAAATAAAAACCGACTAGGAATAAGCTGTCCTGGAGGCTTATATTGACACACTTCTTCAAACAATGATCTTGGCCTCTGTGAGTGCCTAGTGTCTTACTAGTAAGGTAGGTAGGAAAGGTCTGTTTTCTTCAATGTTTAGGATTTGTGACGCATAAATAAAATAATGTATGTAAAAGGCATTTCTGAAATTCTAGAATTCTGACTTCTAGTTGTAGTTCATTTTTTAATTGTATATAACTAGACTAGCCAAACCAGCAAATTCAGACAATGGTATCTGTTTGATTATAACATGTTTCCATGTAACAATAAACAACTAATCATTTGTTGGTCTATATCAGAGGGAAAAAAGATGATCAAGTTGATAATCTCTGGTTAGTTCACACTGTTATTTAAGGAAAGACCTTTCATCCTAGCATATTTTATCCTCTCTGGGGTGAATGTTTGTGTCTTTTTTATTTGTACAAGTTTATGGGGTACTTGCAAAATGTTGTTACATGTATATAAGACATAGTGATCAAGTCAAAGTACAATACATTTTTGTTAACTATAGTCATCCTACTTTGCAATCAAACACTGTATTTAATCCTTCTATTTAAGTGTATGTTTGCACTTTTAAACCACTTCTCTTCATCCTCCTCCCCATTTTTATCAGTCTCTGTTATGTTTTCACTCTCTACCTTCATGTAATCAAATTTATTAGCTCCCACATATAAGTGAGAACATGTGATATTTGTCTTTTTGTGCATGGATTATTTCATTTAAGATAATAGCCTCCAGTTCCATCCATGTTGTTGCAAATGGCATGATTTCACTCTTTTTTATGGCCATATAATATTCTGTTATGTATGTATACCACATTTTCTTTATCTGTTCATCCATTGACGGATGCTTAGGTTGTTTTTGTATCTCTGCTATTGTGAATAATACTGCAATAAACATGCAAGTGCAGGTATCCTTTTTATGTATTTATTTCTTTTTGCTTGGGTAGACACCAAGTAGTGGGATTGCTGGATCAAATGGTAATTCTATTTTCAGATTTTGAGAAATCTCCATACTGCTCTCCATAGGGGATATACCGGTTTACATTCCTACCAACAGTGTATAAGGGTTTCCTTTTCTCCACATTTTGTCTTTTTATAAATAGCCATTTTGACTTGATAAAATGATTATTGCATTGTGGTTTTGATTTACATTTCTCTTATGATTAGTAATGTTGACTATCTTTACATATGCCTGTGGACCATTTGTGTATCTTCTTTTGAGCAATGTCTATTCATGTCTTTGTTCACTTTTTAGTGGGATTATTTAGTTATTGTTATTGAGTTGCTTGAGTTCTTTGTATATCCTGGATGTTAGTTCCTGTTGGATGAATAGCTTCTAAATACCTTCTCCTATTCAACAGGTTGTCTCTTCACTCTTGATTATTTCTTTTGTTGTGAAGAAGTTTTTTAGTTTAATTAAGTTCCATTGGCTATTTTTGTTTTTATTGCCTGTGCTTTTGATGTCTTAGTCACAAATTCTTTGCCTAGACCAAGGTCCAGGAGAGTTTTCCCTAGGTTTTTTTGTTTTTTTGTTTTTTTTAGTATTTTTTATAGTTTTGGGTCTTACATTTAAGTCTGTAACATATTTTGAGTTGATTTTTGTGCATGATAAGAGACATGGGTCCAGTTTCATTCTACTTCATCTGGCTATCCAATTTTCCCAGCATAATTTATCGAAGAGGGTGTTTTTCCCCAATGAAAGTTCTTGTTGGCTTTGTTGAGAATCACTTGGCTGTAAATGTGTGCCTTTAATTCTGGATTTTCTATTCTGTTCATTGGTGTATGTGTCTATTTTTATATTAATACCAAGCTGTTTTAGTTATGATAGCTTTGTAATATCTTTTGAAGTCAGGTTATATGATGCCTCTGGCTTTATTCTGACTTGGTTTTGAATTCCCCTGGGTCTAGCCAAATATCTGGCACAAGTAGGTTCTCAATAAATCACTTTAAGTTTGTTAGTATATTAACAAATTCTTATCAGGTGAAATACATTCTTAACAATAAACCAAAGTTCTAGTAAAGGCTAAATTGACTATAATAGTAGTTACAGCAGAACACTTAATTGGTATTACATGGAAGTTACTAGAGAGACAAAGAAAGCCCAATAGTAAAATTGCTGACAATACATACGCCTGGAGCATGATAGCCCATCATTGATAATGCAGTGCAGAGCTCCACTGAGATGAGACTATGTAGTAGAAACCAAGACAAAGGCACTCTGAAAATGAATTTATATATAAACCTATAAAGTGAGAAACAGTCTTCGATGAATAAACAAATAATACATTGAAAAGGCAGAATTTTATGTAACTCCATATGAATTTTACATAAAATTCCAATAAAATGAAATTCTGAGGTATTCAGCAGCTTTGGCAACTGAAGCTCTGAATATTCTAGGCTGCCCACAGTTTATTTGTGAACTCTGTGATAAAGAAGAAGAACATTGCTGTGAGCTGCACATAGAGAAATAAGTTAGCAAACTATGTTTTGTGATAGATAAATATTTTGGAAATCAGAAGTTTTGTGTTATTGTTATGTCTTAAAAATGTATTCTGAGATTTAATTTTTCTAAATAGTGTATTTGTTTGATTCCAGTTTCTCCAGAGGAAAATGATGGCATTTCAAAGAAAAATATACTTTTGTATGTGAAAATAAGAATTACCATGAAACATTTTATATAACCACTGACTTACATTTTTATTACATAATTTATACTGAAAGAAGTTCAATTCTCTAACATGCTAGTCAATATCAGCTACAGCCCACCCTAAGCAGGTATTTCCAGCTCATTCTTGAACATTTATTCCTGCTTTATCATATTTTTCTGTCATTGTCATTGAGAAGTAGCTTACAATCAAACAGCTTTCACCAAAGCTCCCTCTTCTCCCCCGAAGACTAAGAAAAAAAAAAAAAATCAAACGACAATAAATACGTCAGACACACAGCACATACTATGTGAGTTCCTTGACATTGACACTTGACATTTTGACTTGCGGTTGCACTTGTTTTGGCTCCATTTACATCTGGTTTCAATTTGAGTTATAACCAGCCATGTTCAGGAGAAGTAACAGAGTTGGAGTTGACAAGACATTAAGAACTTTGCTCTAGGGTAATTGTCTATGAAATGAAAATTAAAGTTGACATCCAGAAATCGATTCCTTGGTAACAGAAGTCCAGTGAAATAAGATGTCATGTGACGAGAGAGTTACATACAGGAATTGGATTCAGATGATGTGGAGAACTTGTGGTGGTAGAAATGATAGGAATTGGACATTTACTAGACATGGCTATCAAATTTCCATGTCTGAGTGACAAGATAGATTTTTGACAGGGTAGATTTTTGTTGCCATTAATAGATATAAGAAAATGAGGAAGAGGAGACTGGTGGAAAAGATTTGAATTGTCAGGACACACAGGGGAAAATGTATAATAGAATTCTAGAAGTATGGAGCTGAGTTTGGGAAAGATGACCCAATGATGTATTCCTAAATCGAAAAGGCTAACCTCCTAAAGGAGGAGGAGTTAGTCAAGATCTAAAATCTGGAACAGTGCTTTGGGTAAAAACAACAGCAAGCAAACAAGAATGACCTGAGGAGGATCCATATTATAAAATGCTTCCATTTGTGTTTTTAATTGAGAATAGAAGAAAACAAAAAAATAATAATCAGCTTATTTCTACAAGATTATTAAGAGCACAGTTTATTACTTCCTTGTGTAAGACAACTGAAATGCATTTGACCAATGTTTACTGATTACCTACTAAGTGCCTTTTGTTTTTCTAGGCACTAGAGCTCTGAGATGAGGTGATTTGAAAGTAGTCCATTGTAAGGGCTAATATCCAGAACCTACAAAGAACTCAAACAAATTTACAAGAAAAAAGCAACCCCATCAAAAAGTGGGCAAAGGATATGAACAGACATTTCTCAAAAGAAGACATTCATACAGCCAACAGACACATGAAAAAATGCTCATCATCACTGGCCATCAGAGAAATGCAAATCAAAACCACAATGAGATACCATCTCACACCAGTTAGAATGGCAATCATTAAAAAGTCAGGAAACAACAGGTGCTGGAGAGGATGTGGAGAAATAGGAACACTTTTACACTATTGGTGGGATTGTAAACTAGTTCAACCATTATGGAAAACAGTATGGTGATTCCTCAAGAATCTAGAACTAGAAGTACCATATGACCCAGCCATCCCATTACTGGGTATATACCCAAAGGATTATAAATCATGCTGCTATAAAGACACATGCACACGTATGTTTATTGCGGCACTATTCACAATAGCAAAGACTTGGAATCAACCCAAATGTCCATCAGTGACAGACTGGATTAAGAAAATGTGGCACATATACACCATGGAATACTATGCAGCCATAAAAAAGGATGAGTTTGTGTCCTTTGTAGGGACATGGATGCAGCTGGAAACCATCATTCTTAGCAAACTATTGCAAGAACAGAAAACCAAACACCGCATGTTCTCACTCATAGGTGGGAATTGAACAATGAGATCGCTTGGACTCGGGAAGGGGAACATCACACACCGGGGCCTATCATGGGGAAGGGGGAGGGGGGAGGGATTGCATTGGGAGTTATACCTGATGTAAATGACGAGTTGATAGGTGCTGACGAGTTGATGGGTGCAGCACACCAACATGGCACAAGTATACATATGTAACAAACCTGCACGTTATGCACATGTACCCTAGAACTTAAAGTATAATAATAATAATAATAATAAGAAGAAGAAGAAAAAGAAAAAAAAAGAGAAAGTAGTCCATTGTAGAGGTTAACAGTGGAAGCTTCAGCGTTGGAATTATGCTGGGGTTTGATCAGAGGCTCTGCTTTGCCATCTCCTGCTACTGGGGAGGAGGCTAAGCCTCCTTGAGTCTCCGTTTTCTCATTTGTAAAGTAGAGATATTTAATATCTCATAGAGTTGTCAGTTAGTAAGGACCAAATGTTGAAAACTGTTTATTTAACACAGTGCCTGATGCATAGTAAGAATTAAATAAACGGTTCCATTTTTGGACCAAGGGTTTAAGGCCATCTGTTCATTTGGGAAGGTTTCAAAATATCATTTCAGCTTTCCAAAGGGAAGTGACCTAAACTGCAGTCTCTTTTTTTTTACATTTTGGTTCATATATATCTCAGGAGTTCTTTTCTTCATTCCATTCCTAGTCATTCACATTTGCAGCATGAGATTTTTCTTCTGCACAAAGAGTATCTCATGCTTAAGGAAAACTTTCAAACTGTCTCAAGCATAATTTGTCTCTACCATTAGGCTCTAATGTTTTGGCAACAACAAAAATTTTAACCACAATAGTAAACTTGTAGTGAAAACATTTGGATATACTTTTAAAAACAGATTTATTGAGGTCTAGCTTACATAAAACAAAATTCACCCTTTGTAAGTGTATAGTTCAATGATTTTGAACGTTATTTTGAACATAATGATTTTTGAACATTTCCATCACCCCAAATGTCCACTAGTGCTCTTCTGCAGTTATTCCTGGCCTCTACCACCAGTCCTCAGCAACAGTGAATCTGTTTGCTGACTCTGTAAATTTGCTTTTCCAGATATTTCATATAAGGGGAATTATACACTGTGTGGACTGTTGCATCTGGATGCTTCTTCAACTTAGCACACTGTTTTTGAGTTTCATCCATGTTGTCACAGTAGAAGTACATCTTTTATTTTTATTGCTGTATAGACTTCACTGTGTGACTATGATTCATGCACTGGTCATTTATTCAGGAACCATTTGGATAATTTCACATTTTGGCTATTATAAATAATGTTGCTATGAAAGTTAGTGTTCATGTTTTTCTGTGAGTGTATGGTTTTATTTCTCTTAGATAGATTCCTAGAAGTAGAATTGCTGGGTCAGATGGTAATTTATGTTTAATTTTGTGAGAAACTACCAAACTGTTTTCCAAAGCGGCTATGCCATTTTAATTCCTAATGGCTGTGCAATAGAATTCCAGTTCTCCGATCTTTGCCAACGCATGATATTGTCTGTCTCTTTTAATTATAATCATTCTAATAAATGAAAATTTATTGGTAATTTCTAGGCATGTTATTGTGATTTTATTTTGCATTTTCCTAACAATTAATAATGTTCAACATTTTCTTCTGTGTTTATTAGCCATTTACATTTCTTTTCCTTCTCCTCTTCGTCCTTTTTCTTCTCCTTAGTGAAATGTGTATTCAAATCTTTAGGTTCAAATATTTTATTTGGATACTTTGTCTTATAATTGAGTTTTAATTGAATATATTTTAAAATGATAAACTTTATAAACATTATTTTCTGTTTAGCCACCACTCAAAGAAAATAGTGAAACATAGCCATGTGGAGGATTTGAGAAGAATTACATTAAAACAGGTTTACATTGCTCATATGAGGGGATGTATGGGAGCACTCTGTGGATGGCTAGTTCAAGGACAGACATCATCAAGGATCAGGCTTCACTGTCCTCATGGTTTGGCTTCCTTCCTCAGGCTTGCACACTGGCCAATGCACCTCTGGGAATCAGGTCCATGTTCTAGACAGAAAGAAGGATGTTGCAGAACAAAAGGCATGGGACACTCCGATTTAGATTATTTTAATCTGGAAGTTATATTAGGTTTTTAAAAGTAATGGCCGAAAACCACAATTACTTTTGCACCAACCTAATAGCTAGTACACTTCTGCTTATATTTCATTAGCCAGCACTGGGCCAAATGACCTTTCCAAGCTGCTACAGAGCAGTTGGGGCTGGGATATTTTCAATGTTCAGGGTGCTGCTCAGGGTTCTTTCATTAAGGAAGAAGGGGATAGTGGATATTGGACAGGCAAACAATAGTTTGACAGTGCTACATTTATGCAGACATATATTTATAAGATGTCCACCACAGAGTAATTTGTACTAAAAAAATTAAGAAAAATTAATTAGGAAATGGAACTAGCTAATAATGGGATACCTGTCACAGTGGGGACTTTATGATTTTATTAAAACTAGACTTAAAAGGCTATCTAGTGATGAGAGAAAATATTCTTCTTATATTAAGTGAAAAAGCATTATAAAAAACATCATATAAAATAATCACATTATTGGCCAGTTATGGTGGCTCATGCCTGTAATCCCAGCACTTTGGGAGACCGAGGTGGGCGGATTGCTTGAGGCCAGAAGTTCAAGACCAGCCTGGCCAACACAGTAATATCCTATCTCTACTAAAAATACAAAAAGTTAGCCAGGTGTGGTGGCGTGCTCCTGTCATCCCAGCTACTTGGGAGGCTGAGGCAGGAGAATCGCTTGAACCTGGGAGGCGGAGATTGCAGTGACCCGAGATCATGGCACTGCATTCCAGCCTGGGTGACAGAGCAAGACTCTGTCTTGAAGAACAATAAACAAAAGACTAAGATGCACAAAGGGTCTGTTTTGTAAGAGAAAGTAATGCCACTGCACTCCAGCTTGGGTGATAGAGCAAGATTCTTTCTCAAAGAAAGAAAACAAAATACTATTTAGGATACAGGAAGGGTCTGTTTTTTAAGAGAAAGAGTGAAAGATTTGGGAAAGGAATCACCTAGCCACGGCACAGTAGGTCTGATGGCAGGAGATTGTCAAAAATGGTAAGGTCATCCAAGATGTTTGGGTCACTTTTTTTCCCCTTCCATTGGTGCTAGTAGACGTCTGCTCGTCTTTCTGTTATAACAAACAGCCTAGTATCTGACACATATTAAGCACTGTCAGTGTCAGTGTTGACTGAATGAGTCAATAAATGAATTAATCAATTGGAGGGGTCCCCTTTAGTAAACGAGACAGGAGCCCCAGGCACACGCTTAAGTATAGGCATACCAAACTGTGGGATTGTCTATGGAACCCAAGGTCAGGTAGGAACTAGCAGTTACTGTGCTGGGATGTCACCCATCCTGACATGCAGCTCCTGAAACCTGCCCACCCCCATCCTCACTCCTCTCCCTCACCCTCACCCTCTTTAGGGTCCATCTTGTGTTGGAAACAGGAGTAGGAGGAGGGTTGAGCCTTCATGTGCCTCAGGTGTTAGATAGTAAACATGTAAAAGACCAGAAATGAGCAGATTCTGGTGTTGGCCTTTATACTTGCTTTGAAGTAAATAAATATTTAAGATAAATGTAATGACATCTCAACTCCTGAAGCATGTTTGGCTTTTTAAAATGTTCTTTCAACAAAGTTAATTTCTGTGTAGGTTGTACTATATATTATTCCTGAAGTAGATTATAGTCTTGAACATCTAAAGATACAGGTGGATCTTTTCAGGCCCGTTTTTTTTTTTTTTTGACAGAGTCTCACTCCATCGCCCAGGCTAGAATGCAGTGATGTGATCTCGACTCACTGCAATCTCCGCCTCCCAGGTTCAAGCGATTCTCCTGCCTCAGCCTCCCAAGTAGCGGAGATTGTAGGCACGTGCCAAGATGCCAGGCTAATTTTCATATTTTCAGTAGAGTTGGGTTTTACCATGTTGGCCAGACTTTTCTCGAACTCCTGACCTCAGTTGATCTGCTCACATCAGCATCCCAAAGTGCTGGGATTACAGGCATGTGCCACTGCACCTGGCCACTTTTTAAGAAATCAGAATGGCAAAGAACTATCAGATGTTTGTAAATCTGTTTTTCAAACAAGTTTGTTAAAAGGCCAGAGGAAACAGAGACCAGATGCTCTGAGAGCAAGGAGGATGGACCTTCCTTGAGGGCCAGATTCTAAACTTGTGAGAGCCTTTTTAAGATCCTCTTTTCTAAGACAATCTTCAGTGTAAGTACTCATACTGTCACTTACAAGTCAGGGACATCTGGACAAAAGCCTCTCAGCTACAGACTTTAGTTTATAACCACAAGATTTCATGTGCAGGCAGATGTTACATTTACAAGTATCATAGGGTGGGCTGGTACCGTAGGACACAAATATCATGATGTTTTTATTTCCAGAGACCTTCACAGGGAGAGTCTTATTATGGAGACGTGATCTACTTTTTAAAGATCTATATCTCTGGACTTGATAAACTAAGGAGATATAATAAAACATGCATAACCTAAGGAGAGAGAAAGAGACCACATTGTTCTCATGACAGATGGGGCCAAAGGGTCCCTTTATAGGATGCAGGGAGACTTTGGTATAACAGTGATGTTAACCTTTGCTTCAAAGGCAACTGTGTAATGTGAGAACAACCAACTCTGCCTCAGGGGATAGTGAGACCAACTTTTCCTATGATACAGTGGCTATATACTCTACCCACTCACTAATACAGATTCAATGAGGTTTTGAAATAAAGCTTATTTTGCCTATAGGCGCAAGCTTAAAAGAGATCTACTTTATCTTATCAATTTTGCTTGACTCCAAACCACTTATTATATCTTAAATCAAATTTCTCTCTTACTTTTTCTTTAGGTTAATTTTCACACATCTATAAATTAAGAAGAGTCCCACTAATTATTTTATTTGCATATTAGCAAAAACAAATTTAGCTTGAAATCTATTTACTGCAAGCTTTTTCTTATGGTAATTCTTATTAAATCCTTTCTTTCCCCATACATTTAAAATTTTTGTGTTGAGTAATCCTTTTGATTCTCAGCAATTTTCTTTTTTTAGTTATATTCACTAGCCTTAAGGCACTCACTTTATCTCTGTGTACACACACACACACACACACACACACTCACTCACACACAGACATTAGAACATTGTATAATTCAGTTTAATGAAATTTAAAAATATTTGATTTTAGATATGCACAATCAACTCATACAGATACTCGCTTCTCATACTAACCATTACTGGGGAAAGATAGAAGGTATTAGTAAACCCAGCTGGGAAGATTCGAATTCAAGTTCCAAAATTTTTATGATACTTTACTTGGTTGCCAGAAACAAACAAGCACAACATTAACGAACTAAGCATAAACAAAATAGAATAGAAGTTAAAATGGGAGCTGGTAGAGAAGACATAAATAAAGACAGCGAGGGAGGGGTCAGAGAGCCTGGGAGATGAACTGACAGGGCAAATGTCATGGTATTTTGAAGAATGTTGAGGAAAAGAAAGACAGATTAAAGACCACTAGGTAAGTTTAGGCTCCTGGGCCTACTAGGAGGTTTCTGGTAGCCTTGAGTGCAGTTTAAGTTGAAAGAAGACAACAGAAATTTAACTAAAGAAATTAAAGAGTGGTTGGGGTGATCAGACAATGAGATAAATCAGCGTATGTGTTAAGAAAAACACTTAGAACAACGCTTTGAGAGCATAGCAAAGTCAACAAAGGGTTTTGGGTTGGTTATTTGTGGATGGGAAGACCTGAGATGGTTAGGCAAAGAGTCAGATTTCAGAAATTGAAAGATCCAAGAGCAGAAAGAAAAGGAGCATTGAGGACAAACAATAGAGGCTATGGAATCAAGAGTGTGTGTTTATACTTGAAAAGAAAGAGGGAAGCAGCATCACTCGCAGACAGAGTCAGGAAGAAGCATCATGGAGCAGACGTACATGGATTTAAAGCAGGAGGGAAAGGAGTGAGTGAAATTTATGAATTGAGGAAAGTTTAAATGGTGAAGCATCAGCCACTAAAGCAATATTCTCACAGAAGAGCCAATGATGTTGGAAAATGCTTTGACAGAAAAGGTAAGGTACAAAATGTGTGTACAATGTGATCTTAATATGATAGAAAAATGGAGAGAAAGGGAGGAAGAAAGGGAGGGAGAGAGAAGGGAAGGAGGGAGGAAAGAGAACTTAGGCTTCTGCACAAACAGAAAGCTGGAATGGGAAATGATGCTTGAGTGACAGAGCATTGCGGGCAGCCTGGGCAGCAAGAGCAATACAGAGATGAGAGAGAAGTGAGCTATTTTAGGAAACTGAATCAAAGAAGCTCCACTTCTCAGCTACCAGGGCCATTTTGAACACACTGAGTTTAAAATGGCAATAGCTGTAGGGACTCTTCACTTCTGTCACTGACATTTTCAAGGACTGTGAGTTCTAGTTCTGCTAGCACGGGTGAAGTTTGGTAGTATTCCCTTTAGAATCGGGTCAAGTCCCATTGAAAAGTTAGCAACCTGGCAAGGTGATGGGCGCTAGGGATTGAGCAAGGTGACGGTCAATAAGGATTAATAGTTTGACTTGAGACTGATAAAACAAAGGCTACTAAACAAAGATCTAGAAAGGAGTTGGGGAAAGATATGTTTCCTTTTAAGAGACTGTTGCTTAAAACGATCACCACTCTAGTATCCAGCAACAAGTGTATGAACTAGAAAGAAGTCAACAGGAACGTTTCACAGAGGTAGGATTTGGAGATAAATAAATTTTCAAAGGAGTTGAATTTTTTCTTTTTTTGATATGGAGTCTCACTCTGTCACCCAGGCTGGAGTGCGGTGGTACGACCTTGGCTCACTGCAACCTCTGCCTCCCAGGTTCAAGCAATCCTCGTGCCCAGCTTCCCCAGTAGCTGGGATTACAGGCACGTGCCACCATGCCTGGTTAATTTTTATGTGTTTAGTAGAGATGGGGTTTCCTCATGTTGGCCAGGCTGATATTAAACTCCAGACCTCAAGTGATCTGCCCGCCTTGGTCTCCCAAAGTGCTGGGATTACAGGCGTGCACCACCACGCCTGGCTAATTTTTGTATGTTTAGTAGAGATGGGGTTTCACCATGTTGACCAGGTTGGTCTTGAACTCCTGATCTCAAGCGATCTGCCCACCTCGACCTCCCAAAGTGCTGAGATTACAGGTGTAAGCCACTGTGCCTGGCCAGGAGTTGAAAAATCTTAACATGAAAGTAGAGGTCATTTATAAACCTTGCATTCAACAGGAATCTAAAGTTCATTTAAAAGCATGCTTTTATTTCCACATAGATACAGTAAAATTTGAACTCTAGGAAGATCCTTCATCCTCAAATTCCTCCCTTTGTTGTGGTCAAGATGCTCAGAATTTATACATTTAAAACAGATTTCTTTGTTCAAATGTTTTCTGGTAAGAGTTAGCAGAATGTCTAGCTAACATTGGTGGATTGAAGGGACATATATTTATAAGGGCTTTAATCCACAAGAACAAAGAGGGCAGAGGAGAAGATGACAGCAACAAAATTCTGGAAACTGGAAAGAAGAGGAATACGTGATAATCAACTTCTCAGGCTGAAGGAAGCTCAAAGCTAAGCTGGAAGTGAGTCTTAGAAGTAAGCTGATTTGCACTGCAAAACCTCAGAAAGTTCAAAAACTAGATACATCTATTATCTTGAATAGTGAGATGCATGGGAGGCTGGAAAAGAAGGATTGGTTGGTTGCCTACACAAAAATAATTCAGACTTCTATAGCTGAGAGTACACTGAGATCCCATGCATGCACACAGAAAGATTTGGGAATAAAGGAAAGTCATCTAAGATAGTTTCTAAGTTCCTGCTTGCTGGATTTCCAAAGAAGTTTTGACTTTTGACTAGATTCAGAAAAAAAATGCTGTTCCTTCAGATTTTTGGAAGATTGCATGCGTATCCATTACACATTCAAATCCAGCACTATTTTATTTCCCAAATGAAGGTTTATATATCGGTAATCTTTCATTATAAAATAGGAGCTAGAAATTTTAGCTTGAGTCATCCTTCTTAATGGGCAGCTGGTCTCTTTTACCAACTGATATTTCATATTAAATTGTCCCCCAGATATTTCATCAAAATGGCTTGCAGCACACACCCTACATTTACCTCATGTCTCTTTTGTGGTTCATTGTAAATCTGCACAATGAGGGCGTCTGTGCGGCAGCTGCAAATTTTCTGGTTTTCAATACACACAGCATATTTGTCAGCAATTATGTCTCAGCTTCCCTTTCTGCACTTGTATTCTCCGTACCGAGCAGTGATGCAAATTAATTATTACAAAGATCTGGATTGGGCACTCCCGTCCCTACAATGCAAACTGAAGTCCTTCCAATTCATGGATCATTCTAACCACTCAGGAGCGGAGATCAAGAAAATACAATCTCCATATATTGTAGAATTATTTGAGTGTCTTAAAATTTTCTTCCTAAAGATAGCATTATGTTATCTTTAATTCCTAGATAAATGTGCCACATCTTCTTACTGCCCTTGAACAATGATTTTCAAAAACTTTCCTAGTACACGTTTAAAAGTAGAAGAAAGTGAGTACTAAGAAGGATAGCTACACAGTCTAAGATCATGGAAAAGTGAACATTAAGTCCCAGGTTTTAGCTTAAAAAATGTACTAGCTTTATATTCCAATTAAAAAGATAATTTTTGTATATTATCATAATACTCAGATTACTGCCTAGGGGAAAATTATGTGTAAAACCTTTTGTGTAGTTTATACCATTTATTTGAGTATACTTTGCCACACCCTCTCATATGCCTGGGATTTGTGCTTTCCAAATCTGAAGTACAAGGGAAGATTCCTTGTAAAAAATTATGACTTAAGTTGCCCCCAAATTTCATTTATTTAGGGCAGGGCACAGTGGGCAGTGGCTCATGCCTGTAATCCCAGCACTTTGGGAAGCCGAGGCAGGTGGATCAATTGAGGTCAGGAGTTGGAGACCAGTCTGGCCAACATGGTGAAATCCCGTGTCTACTAAAAATTACAAAAATTAGCTGGGCGTGGTGGTGTGCACTGGGAGTCCCAGTTAACGGGAGGCTGAGGCAAGAGAATCACTTAAGCCCAGGAGGGAGAGGTTGCAGTGAGCTGAGATCATGCCACTGTACTCCAGCCTGGGCAACAGAGTGAGACTCTATCTCAAAAAAGAAAAAAAAAATTTTAAAGCTTTTTTTTTCCTTTTTTTCTCTTGAAAAGTTACTCTTTTCTGAATTTGGCAGATATTGAAAACTTTCTTATAAGTTCTTCCTGATGACCATCTATAGTTTTGTCCTCCAATAGTCTTAAAATTCAAAAATCCAAATTTATTAAAGTATGTAACTATAAATATATTTAGCAGAGTTCCTAGGCTTACAGGCCCATCTCTCAAATGGGCCTGTATGGGTTTTGCATTCTAGGTTCAAAACCCAGCTCCTTCATTTTCTTGATGTGAAATTGAGCTACTTTACTCCTCAGTTTTCTCATCTAAACAATGGACTTGAATATAGTGCCTATGTTTTAGGACTATTATAAAAATTAAATGAAATCAAGTATGTAAAATGGTTTAGGGCTGGGCAATAGTACCAATGATCAATATTCTTACCTCTCATACTTAGACAAGAAAATTGAACCTAGAAAGAGAGAAGTTCTAAATGCAATAAATCTTTCAGTAATTTTCAAAAATTGCAACCACCATACCTGTTTCCAGAATTCTCTCATTAAGAAATAGTGACTATTTCTCCTCAGATGGTCACAGATTTTGCAAAATGTTGGCACATCTTTCTACATAGCTATTCTCAACAAAAAATCAAATGATAGACTGTAGTAGACACCTGGATAATGAACACTGAGAGGGAAGGAAATGTCCATACATTTATTCACTCGTTCTTCGCCCATGCAACACACGTGCACCAAGTCCCTGCAGTGGGTGTTCACACGTGTTGAACACCACTGAAAGCTCATGTCTTTGTCCATTCTATTGTAAGCACCAAATTAGTCCCTAACCTAGCATTAGAGTCTCTGTTTATGCTTTAGATGCATTTATAAGTGCTGATGGTTCAAATCACAACAGTAGAGTAAGTGATTCAAGTCATTCTTTGCAAGCTCAGCTGTACCTTTACTATTGCTAGATTTTTTTTTTTTACAGTAGCATGTCTGTTGCACCACCTACAGTAGCTTTTCTAAACCTTCCTTTTGTTCACACTCCTCTACTCCACCACTATCCCTCTGGTCTTTGCCAGTGACCTACAGAAATTTTATGAAGTTTGAGATTATTTACCGTAAATTGCCTCAACTGGCTCCCCTCCTTCTCAAAAGGAGTGGATGTGAATCCATCTTCCCTTTCTTCTTCTCAGAGAAGTACACATCTCTCTTTGCAAAGGCTAATTCCTTGGTGAAGTTCCTGATCCTGTTCCAGTTCTTTGTTTTATCAGCTAATGTTTCTCATCCCCTCACCTGACTCCTTTCCTAATCAGAATCAAAGCAGCACCTTCTTCCCACATCACACTGCTCACTAAACTTCATTGTTAGTATGTCAGTGGGAACTGCCTGTTAAAACATAACCATGTGTTTCCACCAAGAGATCTAACAGCTGCAAGTAAAAGAAATTTCTATGATTTTCAAAACATATTAGACTAATAACTTAGTCACATATTATGAGTAAAATAACATGTCCTGGCTATAAAAATATTTTTTAAAAGTCACACAATCTTCAAGAGAGGTGTTCTACATAGAAAATAAAGTTATGTTCACTATGTGACCTTCTAAAATTTGCACGTTAGAAATATTAAGGAGACCATTTATATTCTTTAAGTGTGTGTGTATGTGTGTGTATATATGTATATAAATTTTTGTTTTTTGAGACAGAGTTTTGCTCTGTCACCCAGGTTGGGGTGCAGTGGCGCAATCTCAGCTCACTGTAACTTCTGACTCCCGGGCTCAAGCAATTCTCCTGCCTCAGCCTCCCAAGTAGCTGGGATCATAGGCAGGGGCCACCACACCCGGCTAATTTTTGTATTTTTTGTAGAGACAAGGTTTCACCATCTTGGCCAGGCTTGTCTTGAACTCCTGACCTCAAGTGATCTGCCTGCCTTGGCCTCCCAAAGTGCTGAGATTACAGGCCCTACATGTTCATATTCTAGAGGAAATTTTAGTTCCTCAACAGGCTAATGAACTATTACAAAGGTTTTACAGGAAATTAGATTGTATCATAGACTTATGCTACAATCTTTCAATCCTTTAGGCAGAAAAAGAACAAGTTAAATTCTTTCAATACTTTGGGCTGGAACAAAACTGTTGTAGAGTTGCTTAAGTCACTTGCTTTTAAATATTTATATACTGAAATCTTGAGGGGATGTTGAAGTACTCATTTAGATGTATTTCTTTCACTTCAGTTGTGATGATTAAATTTTTGAGTCTCTGAACACCAACTGCAGATCCATATTTCTCTCTATTTCATTACTCACTGATAATTTTATTTTATGCTGCTTTGGAATTCATCTTATAAAATGCTATGTATTCTCTCATCGTGCTGTGCTCCTGTTTCTTGATTCTCAATGACATAGCATACACTTAAAACTATGGTCTGCTTTTTCTTTAGGAACATTTTAAAATCAATTAATATTTGAGAATGAGACAAAGGGAAAAACTACCATATTTTAATCAAGCTACATGTTGAAAAATTTGTTCTTAAATTACAAAATCCTTTATAACAAAAAGGTATAGAAAATAACTTTTCACTGCCTAAAATATTTACAACGAACAAATTCAAAATTCAAGTAAAAGCAAGTTTTGTGTTCAAAACCTTTTAAATATATAAAACCAAGAAACAAATGGCTTTTTTTTTTTCCTGCATGCAAACATGAGAAGGTCCCCAAACCTGGCGTGGGTCTGTGTTTGGGTAGCAGGAAGCACTCTGCTGTAAGGGAAATGGCTGTGCTTTAGTCAAGAGTAGGCCGAGGTGGCCTTCCCGTGCAGCATGACTCAGAGGGTTTGGAGCGCAGGCACACAACCCTGCACATTATGTAACCATGCCACGTGAGGTGCATTAGGTGAACACTCACGTGAGCTCATGCTTGGCTCGGAACCACTGTTATCTGTAAAAGGTATAACTGCCCTGCTGATGTTGTACATACGGCTTGCACCCAGAAAGAGAATAAAGCCATGTCATGGTTGCCTATGATTTCTCAAGTGTTTTTCCAGCTACCCACCACTCACCCACTCACTCCCCTCAGACCTCAGCTTGGACTAAAACCTGACACTTGGCGTGACATCTGCCTACCATTGTAAACCTCTTCTGTTAGTTAAATCACTGGGAACAGTAGCCCACAGTGAAAGTGCCCTCTGTAATACACCCCATACTCACCTTAATCCATTGCAATTTGCCTTCTACCCAAAAATGTCTGTATAAGCTTTTTCTAAGGTCAAGAATGACTTCCATGTTGCTCAATTCAGTGAACACTGTCATCATTTTATTTGATTCTGAGCATCATTGACCCCACTCTCCACTTTTGTCTTTTGTTGTTGTTCATACACAGACCTATTTAAAATAGTAAAATTGGGGCAGTAGAGAACTAGGTAAAGATAGTTTGGCACAGCTATAAAATAGACCACATCATCTTTTTAATTTTTTTGATTTGCTTCAGACTTACTACATTTTATTTTTTGATTTTATTTTAACCACGTATAATTATATGTCACACAGTGACATTATGATACATGCATATAGCATGGGATGATTGAATCAGGCTAATTAACATATCCATCCCCTTAAATACCTATCGTTTATTCCTCCTGTCTAACCACAGCTTTCTAGTCTTGGATCACGTCCCCGTGTCTCCCACTCCCAGCCTCTGCAACCACCATTCTACTCGCTGCTACTGTGAGTTTGTTTCAAATTCCACATGTAAGTGAAAACATGGCTTTTGTCTTTCTGTGCTTCGCTTATTTCACTTATCAAAATGTCCTCCAGGTTCAGCCATTCAGTCATGTTGTCAAAAATGACAGAATTTTCTTTTTTTTTTTCAGGTTTTATTTTAGAATTAGGGGTACATATATAGGCTTGTTATGAAGGTATATTGCGTAGTGCTGGGGCTTGGAGTATGAATTCTGTTTTCAGGCTAAATAGTATTCCATTGTGTCCTTCAGTTCCATGATGCAACTGACAGGATTTCACTCTTTATTATGGCTGAATCATATTTCATTATGTATATAGACTATATTTCCTTCATTCATTCATCTATGGATAGACACTTAGGTTGATTCGACATCTGGGTTATTGTGAATAATGCTGCAATGAACATGGCAGTGAAGATGCCTCTTCCCCACGTACTGATTTCAAGTATTTAGGATATCTACCCAGATGCCCTTCTGTTCTTTGAAGCTCACTCTCTCTCAGCTTTTGAGGTTCTGGACACTCCTGCTTTTCTTCATTCCTTTCTTGCTGATTCTTCTTAGTCACCTTGGTTCCTTTTCTTCCATTTGGTTCTTAGAATACCTGGACTCCAGAATGAACATACTTAGAGATGGCTTGGGATTACAGCTGTGAATAAAGAAGTGAACAAATAAATAAACTATCCACTAATTCTACTCCAAAGACTTTTTAATCTATCTCACTAGTGAGTCAGCTCCCACTGACATACTAACAATGAAGTTTAGTGAGCAGTGTGATGTGGGAAGAAGGTGCTGCTTTGATTCTGATTAGCGAGTGAATAGACTCGCAATAAACATGGAGTAGAGGGTACTAAGACCCTCTACACCTACAAAATGACTCCTCCTCACCAACCTGCTGATACATGAAATACCCTAAGTAGGAAACCCTCAAAAGTCTTACTGTCGAATAACATCACCTTGGGAATTAGGATTTTGTCGGACACCGGCATATAGACTATAACAAGAATGTAAAATTTAGAAAAGCTGGGTGGTATGTCCCTAGCACCTAAACAATGCATTATAGATACTCAGTGAATAATTGGTGACTGAATAAATGAACATATACATACAACTGAACTATGTAGCAGGGAACATGTGAACTAGAGCTACATGCTTTTATATGCATGAATATCTCTAACACAGAGTAAAATAATAGTTGCCAAAAATAGGTATGGTATAAAATATTTATATCCTTTTAAAAACATGAAAACAACATAAATATTAAAGACGTAGGAATGAAAAACAATGAATTCAGGATAGTGGTTGCCTTTGGTGACAGAATGATTCATAGTAGGAATAGGTGCATAGCAGGCTTCATAGCAGGAGTGTTAATAAAAGGCTTTAGTTTTTAAGTTGAGGGAATCATGGGTATATATTTTATTGTTATTTATGCATGTTTCTGAATGCCTCAGATGCTGAGTAACGTTTTTTAAAAACTTGAATTGTCCTAATTCAAGAAAAATCAATTACTTACTCACTCCCTTTGCCCCATCACAGTTTTCAGGCTACATTTTCTTAGTACATGTAAGCATTGATTTTAGGTAAATATCCTCTAAATGATAAAGTTTATATAAAGTTTAATCCTTTACTAAAATTATACTCTAGTAGGGTGCAGTGGTTCATTTGTGTAATCTCAGCATTTAGAGAGACTGAGGCAGGAGGACTGTTTGAAGTCAGGAGTTTAAGACCAGCCTGGGCAACATAATGAGATGCCTTTCCTATCAAAAAATACAAAAATTAGCCCAGGTATGGTGGCATGCATCTATAGTCCCAGCAACTTGGAGGCTGAGGCAGGAGGCTCTCTTGAGCTGGGAGGTCAAGGCTGTAGTAAGCCAAGGTTGCACCATTGCATTCCAGCCTGGGCAACAGAGTGGGAATCCATCTTTAAAAAAATTATAATGTAATCTTATGGTAGTTATTTACTTACAGATATCTTTTACACTTGTGTTGAGTGCCCTGAGGGGCATTCTCATTTTTGGTGAAGACAGAATCATAACTATGTATTTAGTAAAACATTATTGAAATGTTTTATGAAAATTTTAAGCTCCCAAATTAGGTACTCAAATTTCTATCTTTATAATAAAAGATATTTGATAACAGCCATCTGAAAGAGCCACTATTTGCTTTACTTCCCCTAAAAGGATTTAGTACAGAGATATGCATACTAGTGAGATATGCATACTAGTGAGATAGATTAAAGAGTCTTTGGAGTAGAATTGATTTTAGCTTAATTCTAAAGCAGGCAAAGTTCATCTTCATTGTCTCATCTTTTTTTTTTTTTTTTAAGTGTGGTAGGAAACTACATCTTCTTAAAATTTTAAGTGTATAATACATAATTGTTGACTATAGGTACAATGTTGTTCAGCAGATCTCTAGAGTTTATTTATTTGGCTTGACTGAAATTTTAACTCACCGTTTCCTCTCCCCCACCCCCAGCTCCCAGTAACCACCATTGCACTCTGATACTATGAATTTCACTATTTTAGATACCTCATATAAATGGAATCAAGCAGCATTTGTCTTTCCGTGACTGGCTTATTTAAGTTAGCATCAAATTCTCAGGATTCATCAGTGTTGTGCATATTGAAGAATTTCCATTTTTCTTAAGGTTGACTAGTATTCCATTGCGTATATTGTCCCACATTTTTTTTATCCAGTCATGTGTTGATGGGCATAATAGGTTGTTTCCACATCTTGGTTTCCACATCTTGGCTATTGTGAATAGACTCGCAATAAACATGAGTACTAACATCTCTTCAAGACTTAAATTTCAATCTTTTAGATAAATATGCAGAAATGGGATTGCTGGATTATAGAATCATTCTGTTTTTAATGTTTTGAGGAATATCCGTACTGTGTTTTTCATAGCAACTGGACTATTTTGCATTCCCACCAACAGTGTGCAAGGGTTCCAATTTCTCCACATTTTCACCAACACTTGTCTTTTGACTGTTCCATCTCTTTCTGTTCTGCATACTTTCTTCCCACCTGGAAAATCCCCTTCTAAACTTTCTGCTGATCCTGAACTTCAGGATCCATTAGAATCTTTATTAATCTCTTAAACTTCAAGAGAGAGTAACAGGACTTCTCCTTGGTAGAAAAACAGAAATGAAGAATCAAAATGTAAAATTTCATCTGACTCTGAACCTTGTCTCTTTTCATATTTCAGCAACATCATCACTCATCTTTTTACTTTCTCTGTTTTCAGTTAGTTCTACTATTCTGGCATGAGTGCATATTACTTGAGCCTCTAATTAATTCCAATTGTTTGAAGTCATTGCCCTATTTTTTCCAGTTTTACCCTATCAGAGTTAAGGCAAATAGATGGGAGGGAAAAAGATCAAAGTGATTTCTGAACTGAAGAATCAAGGACGAGGCAAAGAATCCTCACCAAGATGATGGCAGTTGTGGGACTCAAAGAAGTATAGGCTAATGGCAGCCTACCTTTCTCCCTTCCTGCACTTTGATTATGTAATCTCACTGCCTTCTGGCCTCTATGTTTTCTGCTGGGAAATCAGCTACTGATCTTATCGATCCCTTGTACCAGATGGATTGCTTCTCTCTCACAACTTTCACGGTCTCGTTTAGATTATGATGTATAGATGTCTGCGAGTTTATCCTATGTGGAATTTTTGAAGCTTTTTACACATATAAATGAATCTTTTCATAAATCTTGGGCAGCTTTTGGCCATTATTTCTTCAAATATGTTATTTGTTCTTTCTCTCTTTCCTCTCTCTCTGGGATTTCCATTATTTGTATATTGATACATTTGATGATGTCCCACAGGCCTCTGAGGCTATATTCATTTCCCTTTCTTGAGCTTTTCTTTCTGTTTCTAAGATTAGATAATTTGAACTGACCTACATTTGAATTTACCAATGGTTTATTCTGCCAGTTCAAATAGGCTGTTGAGGTTACCTGGTGAAATTTTCATTTTAGTTATTTTACTTTTTAGCTCCAAAATTTTTATTTGGTTCTTTTTTATAGTTTCCGACTCTGTACTGGTGTTCTCTATGTGGTGAGATATCACTCTCATGCTTTCCTTTAGTTATTAAGACATGGTTTACTTTACTTCTTTGAACATATCTGCAATCGCTGATTCAAAGACTTCATCTAGGAAATCATTGTCTGGACTTCCTTAGAGACAGTTTCTAATGGCCACTTTTTTTCCTGTGTATGAACCATAGTTTCTAGTTTCTTTACATACTGAGGAGACCCAAGATCACTTAGTGGCCATCAAACAGACCATCCAGAGGCTAAACTCCTTATCTGAGAAGTTTAGAAGTAATTAGACTTCCCTATTGTCTAAAGCCAGCATCTGCTACTGGGCTTCTTTCCTAAAATGTATAAATAACTAGAATGTCTATACATCTATGGAATGCATTCATATTGAAACTCATTCTGCAACCATTGTTAATATTAAGGAACCAAAATGTCTATAAATGTAATCATTTATCATGACCTACATGGCCAATATGGTTCAGATTATCCTTAAGCTCCTGCTTTAAAGTCCATAAACACCCATAAAGGAAAATCCACCATGGCATGCTCAGTCAGTCCTCTATTGCGGAGGCTTCCCAATGCACTCTTCTGCAGCATTCTTTCTATCTAAAAATAGACTTCAATCCTATCTAATAAAAGGATTTCAAACTTACACTATTGTCAGTAAATTCTTCTTACTACCTGTAACTGATCACTTCACATTGCTGCGACACTGACTCCTCATCCAGCACATGCCTCATATGTTGTTTGTTATAATTGGATATTTAAAATAATACATGATAACTTTGAAAATCAGATTCCCCCCTTTCGAGACTGACATAAAAAAAATCTGCTAAATCCCAAAACCCTTAGGTTCCTGAGACAAGAATGGAAGGGTTGGTCTTCAGAGCCAAAAGAGCTGAGAGAGTGAAGATTTCTGCAAGAAGGGCTAAGTACTCTTAGAGCTGATCTGCTCTCTGGATGTATTCTCTCTGCTTTTAAAAAACTGGATGAGAAAAATATTTCCTATGTATAGCAGAAAGACATTCTTACAATAGTCTTCTTTTTATTTTTCTACTCTCCGAAGTTCTTTGGTTTGCTAAACATTTAGTTTACTCTGCCCTCTTAAACTGACTTTGGCATTACATGGTAAACATGTTCCTTTAGGCAATTCTTTGAAGCAAAATCAAAACCAAACTAAACTAAAATAAAATAAAATAAAATGAGAGTTGACATTTCCATAGTTATCTATTTACTTTCTTTATATTTTCAGGTTCTATGTGATCTACACTGATTTTATTTTTGGAGAAAAGATCACACTTGTTAGGCATATATTATCATTACAGGTAAAATATTTCTTTAAGTCTATAGTTCTGAGGAAGAAAAATAGTGAGAACTGTCCCTCCTCATAGTGATTCTATAAGTTATCAGAACAAAGTGAAAAAATTAGTTATAAATTTTCGGAGGGCAGAGCAAGATGGACGAACAGGAACAGCTCCAGTCTCCAACTCCCAGCACGAGCGACACAGAAGACCGGTGATTTCTGCATTTTCAATTGAGGTACTGGGGTCATCTCACTAGGCAGTGCTGGACAATCG
>NW_012115389.1:1980202-1992481 GCF_000951035.1 Colobus angolensis palliatus
ATGGGTGCAGCACACCAACATGGCACAAGTATACATATTTAACAAACCTGCATGTTATGCACATGTACCCTAGAACTTAAAGTATAATAATAATAAAAGATAATAATAAATAAATAAATAAAATTTCAGCTCTGCTTTTTTTAAACATCCTACAAATAAACTAGAAGTGATTTTAATTTTTTTAAAGCATAAAGTTATGTACATGTCTCCAAATGTTTTGTAACTCAGAAGACAGATGGAGCCCTCTTTAATCTCTGAGACTTAGATATCTCCAGATCTCCCTTGGAAGTTCAACACCTTTCTATCATATCTGCTATATCTTGGTGTTCTCCCACTCTTTTGTGCCAGGCTCCTTAACTCATATATGCGAGTCTTCAAAGATTCATGGAAAATGTTTACTAAGAAAAAAACTATGCATGGATTTCAAAACTTTTTTTGCATCAATATAAACTCATACTAACTGGTTATAACATATTTGAACAGGATATAGTTTGAGATACTAAGAAGGATAAGACATTAGTTTACAAAGAGTCTCTATCAGAGCAACATGAGTTCTGCTAAAATGAAGAACAAATATCTATTGACAGTAAACCTTGGGTGGAAGAATAGTGAAATCATTGATGCTTTTTGAAAAGTTTATGGGGACAAAGCCCCAAAGAAACCAGCAGTTTACAAATAGATAGCTTGTTTTAAGAAGGGAATAGATGATGTTGAAGATGCAGCCTGCAGCAGCAGACCACCCACGACAATTTGCAAGGAAAAAAAAATTTGTGCCCTAATTGAAGAGGACCAATTGTTAACAATAGAGAAAAGAGCCAACACTCTAGACATCTCAATTGGTTCAGCTTACACAATTCTGGCTGAAAAATTAAAAGTGAGCACATTTTTCAGTCAGTGAGTATCAAAACCATTGTGCCTAGATCAGCTGCAGACAAGATCAGAGCTTTCACTGGAATTTTGAAAAAAGCAGATCAGGATCCTGAAGCATTTCTTTGAATTGTAACAGTAGATGAAATATGGCCTTACCAGTATGATCCTAAATACAAAGCACAATCAAAGCAATGGCTACTGAGAGGTGGAAAGGGCCCAATCAAAGCAAAAGTGGACTGGTCATGGCAATGGTGTTTGGGATACTCAAGACATTTTGCTTGTGAATATTCTGGAGGGCCAAAGAACATAATGTATGTTCATTATGAGAGTGTTTTGAGAAAGCCAAAGCTTTAGCAGAAAAATGCCTGGGAAACTTCATGAGAGAGTCCTCTACATCAACAATGCTCCTGCTCCACGCTCTCATCAAACATGGGCAATTTTGAGAGCTTTGATGTTAAATAGGCATCCACCTTATCGTCGTGAGTTGGCTGTGACTCTTTTTTTCCCCCTAATTTGAAAAATCTTTAAAGGGCATCCATTTTTCTTCAGTTAATAGTGTAAAAAAGGCTGCATTGACTTGGTTAAATTCTCAGGATCCTCAGTTCTTTAGGGATGGATGAAATGTCAGTGTCATTGCTTACAAAAGTGTCTTGAACATGATGGAGCTTAGATGGAAAAATAAAGTTGATATTTCTTATTTTTTTATTTCATTTTTCCATGAACTTTTTGAAGATCCCTCATACCTTGGTTTGTTTTGTTCATGTCAGATCAGACTCAGACAACTTAGTCTCTACCTTTTGTTTTTCCTGTAAAAAATCAATATGTACTTTTGTGAGATTAATAATCCTTGTTGAAGGTTTAGAAAAAGATTCTCATTTGAGTGTGTGGACTTTTACTATCTCACCAAGTCTTCCTCCTCCTTTGCCTTTTGATATCTGCACTTCTTCTGCTCAGACTTGTCAATTCTCCTTTGGTAGCTATTTACATGTCTCTCATTTCTACACCTAAAATTTGCATAATCAAATTCATCAATGATGAATTTGCAGAACCCACCCCACCTAAAAGATAGTTGGGTTACAGATAATGAAAGCATTTCATACTCCCAGACACAAAACATATCCATTGGAATTCTGAAAATATGAGAACAAGCAAATTTGGAAGCTAGTCTCAGTATTATTTGTCTCAAAATGCCAGCAGTTCTTTAATTAGGTCATACAAAGAATGATGTTAGGAAAATTTACAAGATTATCCATGCCATTAAAGCTACTATAGTCCAATATGTTTTGGAGTAATTAACCAGCCTTTGTATTTTTTTTCTGAGAATTGTATACTCTCCTCCCATAAGCTGAAGATATAAAAGACACAAGATGAAGATGTAAAAGACACTGGGAATAAACCCTGAGCCAAAGCCAGATTTACATTTCTTACTATTTGTCTGCTAACACCAGGTGTAATTCTAAAACTGAACATCCACTATTTTATATAAGAGTTAAAAAGCAGCTTAATTTTTTATGAAAAAAAAGAGTATGAATGAGCTTTCTGAAACATTAATTTTACAGTTTAGAGCACAGGAGCATCTTAGTTCTTGAACTAGGATTCTGGTTTTCTCTGCTTGTCTTTTATATTCTTTATGTTTGTAAATGTATGTCAGAATTCATATACGACTTATTTCCCTTGAAATAAGTATACTTATATTAAAACAAATAGATGTTACCTGTCTAAAATTAGAAAAAAATACTTGCTTTATAATTGAGTGATCAAAGTCATGCTTGTGTCTGCCATTTAAAGTTGGAACAATTCTGTGTGTCCATGTGCCAGAGCTCGCTTGAGATTTATCATACCTAATTCAGTAATGTTGACTGAAATCTTTCCAGAATTTTTGATAATCCTGTCTTCACTCAACAGTTATAGGCCATTTTTGCCTCTGAAATATAGGATTTGAAGAACTTTTATCTATTACAGTGTCTCTTTTATAGATCTGTTCATTTTTATAACCAAGTCCTTTTATTTCAACTTATTCTTTAATCTTTCTTCCTAATCTTTATGATTAAACTTTCAACCTCCTCTAGTAGAATAGATTCTAGATGCTGAGGTATATAACTCAATTGTGCAATTCAGAATTGACCTCAGAGTTTTGTATGTCTCCAGTACAACTGTTTAAACTACTTGACATTAAAATGTTAAGCCATTCTGTCATTTTTGAGCAATTTCCTGAATAATTTCCAATTTCCAAGCTATTTCTACACAGGAAACTGCTGTTTAACAAAGGTTGCACCCAATGAAGTCAGGGGCCTTTCATCTAATTATAAACATCCCTTATTATCTTCAATTAAGTCTGCTGTGACCCTGAAATAACTTTTCATAGTTGAAACCAAACTATAAAAAGAATCTATTGGGTATCAAAAGTATCACTTACCTCCCCAAAGAACGAATTTTTAAGGCCTCTATCAAAATCTCTACTTCAGAGATCTCTGGAGATGCATGTTTGGCAATGGTATCTGTTTACTAAGAACTCATTTTCTGTGAGAATTCTAGAAATATCTTCCACTCAATTAGGAGTTGACGTTCTTCCTTAATTAGACTGAAGTCCCGCAGTATTAGAGTACAAAGCAGAGACCTGTGGGAAGAGGCATTCCTTACAGGAATGAGTCTTTATATTTAAGGAATAACCCCTGGGGAAGGCTAAAAAGAATAGCCTTGTCAAGCCAAGGGGTGTGAATCGCTGCTGTGAAGATTTACAATTCTAGAATCCTCTATATTTTAGTAACATTAGGAGAGGTACCATATGGAAGGGGTATGAGCAGACGGTACTAAGTGTAAAATGTAGATGATATGGTTTGGCTCTGTGTCCCCACCCAAATCTCATCTCGAATTGTAATCCCCACGTGTCAAGGAAGGAACTTGTAATCCCCACCTGTCGAGGGAGGGAGGTGATTGGATCATGGGGGTGGATTCCCCCATGCTGTTCTCATGATAGTCAGGGAGTTCTCATGAGATCTAATGTTTTTAAAAGTGTGGCACTGGCTGGACGTGGTGGTTCACGCCTGTAATCCCAGCATTTTGGGAGGCCAAGGCGGCTGGATTACCTGAGATCAGGAGTTGGAGACCAGCCTGGCCAACATGGTAAAACCCTGTCTCTACTAAATATACAAAAAATTAGCCTGGTGTGGTGGTGGGTGCCTGTAATCTCAGCTACTTGGGAGGATGAGGCAGGAAAATCGCTTGAACCCAGGAGGCAGAGGTTACAGTGAGTTGAGATCACGCCATTGCACTCCAGCCTGGGCAACAAGAGTGAAACTCTGTCTCAAAAAAAATAAAAAAATGTATGGTGCTTTCTCGTTAGCTCACTTTTTCTCTCTCCTGCTGCCTGTGAAGAAGGTGGTTGCTTCCCCTTCACCTTCCGCCAGGATTGTAAGTTTTCTGAGGCCTCCCCAGCCATGTGAAACTGTGAGACAGTTAAATCTCTTTCCTTTATAAATTACCAGTCTCAGGTAGTATCTTTACAGCAGTGTGAAAACAGACTAATACAGTAGACAAATATGCTAACCACCCTGATGTAATCATTACAAACTGTGTACATGTATTAAAACATCACACTGTACCATGTAAATACATACAATCATTGTCAATTGAAAATAAAATAAAACAACATAATAGAGTAAGCTATGTCTCTCTCCATATATATATTTTCACACACACGCAAACACACACACACACAATTTGCCAGATTACTATTACTTGAGCTTTTAATAAAACGTTATTTAAAATTTAATCTGAATCAGCATTTTACATCTTGATAGAATACTTGGGTTTTTGTTTTGGTTTTCTTAAGCCAAGGTCACTCAGGCTGGAGTACAATGGCATGATCTCAGCCCACTGCAACCTCTGCCTCCCAGGCTCAAGTGATCCTCCCACCACAGCCTCCCAAGTAGCTGAACTACAGGTACACAGGCCCCCCAAACCAGCTAATTTTTGTGTTCTTTTCTGGAGACGTGGTTTCACCATGTTGCTCAGGCTGGTCTCAAACTCCTGAGCTCAAGCAATCTGCCTGCCTCGGCATCCCCAAAGTGCTGGGATTAGAGGCGTGAGCCACCACGCCCAGGTTAAAATATTTGTAATATGAAATAAATGTAACTCTAGAAAACATAGACACTAGCTGCTTGAGAAAATTGGTCTGAAGTAATCTCAACTTCAAACAAGTAATAGTATTTTCAAAATCAGCCCATATCAGTTAGCCCTGGCTCTCCATGTTTCCCCCACTCTCTTGCTATACTCAGGCTACAGGATCCAAGAACAAATGATACATCAAGTCATAAAAATAAGGAGGTGACTTAGGTAAAATGAGTTTTCGTAAATATTAGAGCCTTTTTAGCTTGATAAAGTTTAACAAAGCAAATATTTTATTTAATAGCTGTAGTCTTTAAAACTTAGTTTTACAAATGTCCAAATTTCTATTTAAAATTTTTAATGTCCCTAAGGAAAAAAGCCTAAAAAATGGTTTTTAAAAACATTTTTTATTGCAAAACATTTCAAACATAAAAATGTAGTTTCATTCATATTTCTGCCTAATCACCCCCATTAGAATAGTTTAATCGAATTCCTAGATATGATATCATTTTATCTATAAATCTTTAAAGGGCAGGGACTTTAAAAAAATATGATGAGAATATCATGATCAAACCTAAAGACAACAATTCCAGAGCATCAAATTGTATCTAAATACTGTTCCAGTTTTGCTGGTTCTATTGTAAATGTATTGTTTCAGTTGGCTTATTCAAACAATGATACAAAGTCTGCACATTGCCTTTGTGTAATATGCCTCTTAAGCCTCTTGATATATTACAGGTTTTCTCCTTCATTTTTTCCTGCCATTTGTTTGTTGGAATTTCCCACAATTTGAATAGCAGCATCATGGTATCGTTTTAAAGATGCTCATTTACTCTGTGAATGTCCTGTGAACTGGAAGTCAGATCTAGATGCTTAACTAAATTCCTCTTGACATGAACGTTTCATAGGTGGTTGTGTGTGCTTTCTGTTGCCCTGCATCAGATGGTACATGATATCTTGTTTCAATCTCTTTTACTTGATATTAAGATTGATCTGTGAATTCATGTGTGATCAACCTGATCCATCCATCATAAGGTTTCCTACTGACCTTCACCTAAGGATTTTAAAACTGATGAATGTTACCTAGATCTATGATTTGATTAAGAAAAATATTACATGTATTTTAAATTATTTCTGAATTTGTTTAGAATTATTTCAGAAAGAAGGTTCTTTCATCAACTGTTTGATTACTCACAAATGCATTTTGTACAAGAAAGGTAGAATAGATGCTTAATTCCCAAATTTATTCCTAATAAACTAGGACGATTTGTATATCCTTATCAAGAGCTTTCCAACACAGCAGGCATTAGAAAACAGTTCTAATTTGATTTGATTTCCTTATTTTCAAGTGGGACAAAATTGTTTGAGGTTGATTTCTTTCATTTTCACTTGGTTATGAGTAGCTAAAGAGTATAATCTTTTGTAAAAATATGATTGGTTGTCTAGAAAGTAATTTTTTATCCAACAATTATGTGATTCAGAATATTGACAATGAAAAGCTGGTGAACTGGAGAAGAAGAAATAAAAATGAGAAACTTGTCTTTCACCAGGGTGGTTTGAAATGAGATAGATACTACGGGGAGAAGGGATAGGGTAGGATAACATTGGAGTGACATTTTTCCTAGTATACATTCAGTATGGATTTGATTCTTAGAACATGATATTTAATTAATTAATTTTAACTTTTATTTTACGTTCAGGAGTACATGTGCAAGTTTGTTATAGAGGCAAATTATGTCTCACAGGGTTTTGGTGTATGAATTATTTCCTCACCCAGGTAATCAACATCATACTTGATAAGTATTTTTCCTGATCCTCTCCCTTTTCTCACCATTCACCCTCAGATAGGCCCCTGTGTTTTTGTTTTTGTTTTTCCCATTTTCAGGGAAAGAATATGTTATTTTTTTTAATCTTCAAAAACAAATAAAATAAATAAAAAGGGAAGGGTAACATAGAATACAAACAGAAAGAAATGAATAACATAATACACTCAACTGAGAAATAAAGAACTAACCCAATTACTTGTTGAATCTGGTATTTTGACTATATACTTTCCGGCTAAAAAAAAAAGGCAAAAAAGTTAGTAGTTTGTAGGTTAGTGTTTCAGAGGCATAGTTTAGAAATTCTGAAACTTCTTAGTACATGTTGTAAGACTGAGCAGATACATAAATGAATTAAGCATAGTAGAAGTCATGTTTGTTATTATCAGAAAAGAGTATCACAAAATGGGAAGGGTGTTTGGAGCAGCAATCCATGAAGGGCTCTGGGCATCCCTGTGCATCATTGTTGGGTGTGCCAGGAATGCAACACCCTCACCACTTTTCATCCAGGCCATTTTTCAGCGTTGGATGTGCTAGCAGTTTTGAGAGATGAAGTCATGACTCCCTACAAGACAAAAAACAGGTTTACTTATTTTGCTACCAAACAATAAGTTCTTCAGCTGTGCCGCAAATCCACTGTGCATCCAGTTTCCACCTGCAACTCATGCATCATCCCCATGGGACTTGAGAGCAAGAGGATCCCACGTAAATCATGTTGCTCACTGTGCTGCGCGTAAAATGTCCTTTGTCTCTGACTCAGAAGTCTTGTATCTTCTATCAGCATGCATGAAACAGTGGCAGGCTAACTCATTAAAATAAGGTAAAATCAAATTGCAAGTCTGAATGATGCTAGAATGACATACGATATTTTATTAGAATTGGAGGGATGGGGATGAGCTCATAGTTATAAAGATAAATGACAGATGATAAATGTATAGACAGCTAGATATTCATGTGTATGTATAAATAAATGTTTTTACAAAGATAAATGTTTTTTTGAAGTAGATTGCTACAGGTTTCACATAGCCCTTAGCTCGTCGTTTATAAATACCTTTCCTCTCTAAAAAGATCCAGGGCTCCCTGGAGAACTGGCTAATTCTCAGGCATGGAATGAAAAAACACAAGATGAATCTGGAGAAGCTTTCTGTGTCAGAAAGTAAGAAGGTGCTCAAAGAATGATGGGAACATGCAAAAAGGACATAGGAGTCTGTTTGAAAGGCATCGCACTGGCCAAACATAGGATAACTCTGAGGATAAAAATAATGGCAGTAAAGAATTATAACCCACTGAAACAAAAAATGATAAATGGATAAACGAAGGCATTGTTTATAGTAGAATGATAGCTAACACATTTTAAAAGAAAGATAGAGATACAAGATCAACATTTGGCAACCACCATAATAATTGTTCCAGGCAAGAAATATCCATGAAAGCTAAAAACTAATGGATGCAAATTGATGAGAAAGATAATACTCACATAACCTCAAAGTATCTCCTTCATAAAATACTTATTAGTGACAAAGTGAAAATGGTGACTACACAATGGAGAAACCTGGCAGACAGCATCTTAACCAATGGATCAAGATGGAACAATTGTGTACTACAATGTACATTCTTATATCAGGCACTAAGTACACGACATCACTTTCGTGCTGCTCTGCACAAAACACATAACTGAAATCTAACTCTGAGGAAACATCACATAAAAACAAATGAATAATATTCTTTGTAATAAGTGATCTGTGCTCTTCAAAATGTGAAAGTCATAAAAGACAATTTCAGGTCAAAAGAGACCAAAGGTACACAACAACTAAATAAAAAAGGAACCTTATATTATATTTTGCACAATAAACTATTTTTTGCCCTTTCTTTAAAGAATATTAATGGGAAGTCGGTGAAATTTGAATAAAGTCTCTGTACATGAGATTATAACATTATATCAAAGTTAATTTCTTAATTTTAATCACTATTAGGTGGTTATATAAGTGAATTTGTTTTCTGGGGAATACAAGCTGAATAATTTAGGAATAAAAGGATATATATCTATGATTTACTCCTAAATGACTCAGAATATATATATATACACACACACGTATACACATATACATATATATGTGTGTATATATAAATTTGTTATATATATAACATATGTACGTGTTAATATAACAAATTTATATATACACATATATATATAAATACAATATAGATATTATATATATAATTTATATCTCTATCTATGGAGAGAGTGAGTAAAGAAAATGTGAAATGTTACCATTTGGGGTCTTTAGCAAACTGTTGACAGAGATTCTTTGTATTATTTATTTATTTATTTATTTTTTTGAGATGAAGTCTCACTGTGTCACCCAGGCTGGAGCGCAGTGGCATGGTCTCGGCTCACTACAACCTCCACCTCCCATGCTCAAGCAATTCTCCTGCTTCAGCCCCCCAAATAGCTGGGATTGCAAGCCCGAGCCATCCTGCCTGTCTAATTGTTGTGTTTATAGTAGAGATAGGGTTTCACCATGTTGGCCAGGCTGATCTCGAACTCCTGGGCTCAGGTGAACCGCCTGCCTTGGCCTCCCAAAGTTCTCTGTATAATTTTTGCAACTTTTTAGTATATGTGAAATTGTATTTTCTAGAAATGTTTATAAAATTTCATTTCTTGCAAAATTCAGTACATTTTTTTTTTACTTTTACATTTAGTCAGGAGGTTTTAGTAAAATTTAAAGTAATTGGAATTAAAAAGAATTGCTTCTAATCCTGGCTGAGCACAGGCTTGATAACTTAATCTCTCTGAGCTCCAAAGACATATAATTGCAATATTAATATATATATACACTTATTTTCCACATACGCTTAATACTTCTATACAGCAAACAAAGATTGAATCCTGACTTGTTTTTTAATGAAAAGTTTATGGCAGGAAATTGAATAGAGAGATCTGATTATAACCTCAAACTGTAATTCTTAATCTCATGACATACTAATCCAAAATACTGCAAGTGACTTATTTCCACAAATATTTAAAGTAAAACTTTAACTCATAACATTTTTTTGCAGAGTAGAACATGGTTATTGTCATACTAATGTTTTTGGTGTTTTGGTAAATTTTCCTGAATTGGGGAGATAGGGTTGGATTATGGTCAGGACACTGTGCCTTGTACCAGCAGTTGATGGTCCCATCTGGGACCCACCTGTCATTAATAAAAGCAGTATGCATGAATCACTGCAGTGCTTTACGTCTCTGTAAATATTGGGTTTCATCAAAATATAATTGTAGGAGCGCACCCATATTTGAACATCATCTGTCATGAATTGTTTGAGGAAATAACATTCAAAAATTATTGCTCCAAAAATGCAAATGATTTGAAGACACCGTAACTTAAACGGTTCATAAATGTGTTCATAACTGAACAAGGTTTATGTGGGACATTTCAGTATTTGTAACTTACAGAAGTAAAAAGTGATAAATCTTGCTGTTTTATCATTTATAGATAAAATAATTTGGAGAAAGAAAACATTTCGGAGATAGATATGCTACATTTCCTAGAAGTAGTTCTAGCTCATTGCAGATGGTTCTAGAATAACTGTAAACAACCACGTTGGATTTGATGAGCATACCACTGCTGCAAAGCACTGTACAAAGGAGCACTCAGCTCCTTTAAATTCATTGCATTTGTATAAATGGAACTGGTTTGGTCAAAGGCTGCCTTTTAATGAGCGAGGTTTTATATTCAAGAGTGAACATAATCCCTTGGTTCAAGAGTCAATGAAATGAAAAAGTGATTAATTCACCAAATTAGGGCTGAATTTACTTTTGTATTCTTTATAGACTAGGAGCTACTGGATACATTTGACTCATTTGAAAAGTCCACTCCATCACAATTAACTTTTATCATTACCACCTACTTCAGGGCCTGCTTTCCCAGTTGTTTTCAAATATAAATTTCCTCAGGAATATAAATAGGTTTACTTAATGATGATTCAATTTGAAGTGGAAACTCACTTAGATCTACTGGGGAATACAGAAAATCTATTATATTAGTCTTGGTTATAAGGAATTATAGTAGTTAGTAAAACAAATTATATTCACATCAAATAGAGCATATCATAGATAAACAGCAAAAAATATTTGCTAAATCCTAACAGATGCCCAGATTTTTGGTTCTTTACTGTTCCCTCTATTTTTGTGTGGAGATTTAGAGAGATTGAAAAACTAAGCCATCACCCCACCATCTTCTCAGAATAGATCAATTGAATTAATAATTTCGAATATTTGGGAACAGTTAATATAATAGAAGACAAGGAATTTTAAAATGTGCTCTAAGGCATGGATAGAATTTACATATTTGAAGGTTATTCTAATTACCATGTTAGAGATTGTTTAGCATGCTGTAAATCACACATATCTCATTTTAACATCGCGGAGGCCAAGTGCAATGATTCATGCCTGGGAGGCCAAGGCAGGAGGATCGCTTGAGCCCAGGAATTTGAGATCAGCTTCAGCAACATGTGAGACCCTGTCTCCACAAAAGTAATTTTAAAAATTAGCCAGGCATCGTGGCCTGTAGTTCCAGCTACTTGGGAGGCTGAGGTGGAAGGTTTGCTTGAGCCCTGGAGGTCCAGGTGGCAGTGACCCATGAATGCACCACTGCACCCCAGCCTGGGCAACAGAATGAGACCCTGTCTCAAAATAAATTATAATAAAATAAAACAAAATCATGGCATATCTGAGTCCTTTTTATTATGGTTCTTTTTTTTTTTTTTTCCAAATTGCAATTTGCTTATACAACACTGAGGTATAACAGGGCCTGGATTGAGGTAGAAGGGACTATGCATAGTTTCGGTTGTGTAGAGCGAAGGGACAGGTAAAGTAACTAGTCCTCTGTCACCGCAGCAGGCCTACACGCCACTTTCGTCTTCTGCAGCTAGACTTCAGGTCAGGTGGCTTTCTGTTCCTTCTGGTCTGCAACCTCCAGTTACCTTCCAAATACTAGGAATAATGGGCATGGCAGTAGAACCCCAAAGCCCCCTGAAAGCCATGAAGAAAATATCCAGATTCAGATATGTGACAAAAAATTAGGAGCAGGTCCAGATTTTGTGGACCCAGAAACTTTTATAATTGGGAGAAACTTTTTTAAAAATGCAAAATAAGAAACCCTGAATTGGGAATAAAAGTAAATATTTGTTTAGAATGAGTAAAAAAACCTTCCTCAGTTACTAATTATAAAGGCTGATAAACACCACAAACATTAAAAATGCAAATAACTCAATATTTTTATTAATTAATTCCCTGACATACCTTTATCAGCTTTATTGGGATATAACTGTATAAAAAATGCACATGCTTAATGTCTACAACTTGAAGCATTTGGACGTAGGCATGCAACTGTGATACCATCATCAAAATCAAGATAAACATATGAATCACCTCCAGAAGTTTCCCTATGCCCCTTTATGTGTGTGTCTCTGTGTATACGTA
>NW_012115389.1:1992531-1995186 GCF_000951035.1 Colobus angolensis palliatus
ATTCCCTGACATACCTTTATCAGCTTTATTGGGATATAACTGTATAAAAAATGCACATGCTTAATGTCTACAACTTGAAGCATTTGGACGTAGGCTTGCAACTGTGATACCATCATCAAAATCAAGATAATAAACACGTGAATCACCTCCAGAAGTTTCCCTATGCCCCTTTATGTGTGTGTCTCTGTGTATACGTATGTGTGTATGTCATACATTCTATTAGTGCTTACTCTGAAGGCTATACCTGCATTCTTGATTTGTTTATTGTAGCTGTGAATTTTAATAATATATATTTTAAATTCAACAAAAGATAACATCATTGTTTGGAGACTTAACATAAGTCTACAGTCTTAAATTTTCAGGTGTACAAATCCAGTGTTATTTACAGGCACTATGTTGTACAGCAAATCTTCTCCTATTTCTCCTTCTTTTCTTATTCATAAAGATTTAAAAATATAAAAACCATACCTAGCTTCAAGAAACAGACTGTGAGCAAGATTTGCTCTTGGGCTATAGTTTGTCAGTTCCTCTTTTGGTAGATATATATATATATATAGTAGAAAAAAATTATTTTATCATGCTTCACTTCATTGTGCTTCAGAGATACTGCATTTTTCACAAATTAAAGGTTTGCGACAATCCTACTTCAAGCAAATCTATTGGTGCCATTTTTCCAACAGCATATGCTCACTTTGTGTCTTTGTGTCCCATTTTTGCAATTTCTTCAATATTTCAAACTTTTAAAATTATCATTACGTCTGATGTTGTGATCTGTGGTCAGTGATCCTTGATGTTACTATGGTAATTGTTTTGGAGCACCATGAACTTGTGCCCATATAAGATGGTGAACTTAATAAATGTTATGTGCGTTCTGACTGCTCCACCAACCAGCCATTCCCCTGTCTCTCTCCCTCTCCTTGGGCTTCCCTATTCCCTGAGACACAACAGTATTGAATTTAGGCAAACGAGTGCAATGCCCTCTAAGTGAAAGGAAGAGTCACACGTCTTTCACTTTAAATCAAAAGCTAGAAATGGGTAGTGAGGAAGGCATGTTGAAAGCCAACATAGGCCAAAAGCGAAACCCCTTGCAAAAAAAACCGTTGGCCAACTTCTGAATGTGAATGCAAAGGAAACGTTCTTGAAGGAAATTCAAAGTACTACTCCAGTGAACATATTAATGATAAGAAAGCAAAACAGCCTTATTGCTGATATGGAAAAAGTTTTCGTGGTCTGATTAGAAGCTCAAACCCACCACAACATTCCCCTAAGCTGAAGCCTAATCCAGAGCAAGAACTTCTTCTGTTGAAGCTGAGAGAGGTGAGGAAGCTGTAGAAAAAAGTTGGAAGCTAGCAGAAGTGGGTACATGAGGTTTAAGGAAAGAAGGCATCTCCATAACATAATTGTGCAATGTGAAGCAGCAAATACTGATGAATCTTTCTCTTTTTGCTTTTAATATGTACATTTAAAATTATAAAAAATTTCAGCTTGTTAAGGAATAACTGAAAAATAAAATTCACATATTTAAAGTATATATTTAGCTATGTTGTCCAGGTTGGTCTCAAACTCCTGACCAAGCCTGGGCGAAAGAGCAAGATTCTGTCACAAAAAAATAAATAAATAAATAAAGTATATATGTAAAGTGTACAACATGAAGATTCAATATAGGTATGTATTGTAAAGTGATTACCACAATCAAGTTAATTAACATATTCATCCCTCAACTCACATAGTTCCCCTTTTTAATTTTTGTTTTTTTGATGAGAACTCTGAAGATAAACTCTCTTAGGTAATTTCAAGTATACAATACAATATTATTGACTATTGTCACCATGCTGTAGATCCCCAGATCTTAGTTTTATAACAGAAAGTTGGTACCCTTGGATCAACATAAGATCACAGAATTTTGTTTAAGCACCTCTTTTGCTGTAGCTCATGAGAATTTTATATGCTATATCTTTATTATCATTTAGTTAAATTTATTTTCTAATGTCTGTTTTGATTCCTTTTTTGCTCTATGTATTAAATAGACATTTATTGCTTAATTTCTAAGTAGGCGGGGATTTTTGTAGCTTTCTTCTCATTATTTGGCCTTAATTCTGCTGTAATCAGAGAATATATTCTGAATTAGTAAATTCTTTGATAAGACTTAATTTGTGGCCAGCATATGGTTAATATTGGTATCCATTGCACTTAAAAAATCATGCATTTCCTTGTTGTTCAGTGCACTATTCTATATATGCTAACAAGGTCAAATTAATGATGATATTCGAATCTTTTCAAGCCTTACTAAAATTTTTTGTCCCATTATTCTATCAGCTTTTGTAAATCTATTTCACTTTTATTTCCTTCCATTTCTGCCATATATTTTGAAACCTTGTCTATGAGTACATGCAGACCCAGGAGTATGTCAATGTATTGTTTCTTTTTTATTTATTTATTTATTTTTTATTATACTTTAAGTTCTAGGGTACATGTGCATAACGTGCAGGTTGGTTACATATGTATACTTGTGCCATGTTGGTGTGCTGCACCCATCAACTCGTCAGCACCCATCAGTTCATCATTTATACCAGGTATAATTCCCAATGCAATCCCTCCCCCCTCCTCCCTCCCCATGATAGGCCCCAGTGTGTGATGTTCCCCTTCCCGAGTCCA
>NW_012115389.1:2000416-2010301 GCF_000951035.1 Colobus angolensis palliatus
CCCTTCTCAGATCTCAACCTCCGTGTTGGGAGATCCACTGCTCTCTTCAAAGCTATCAGACAGAGTCGTTTGCGTCTGCAGAGGTTTCTGCTGCTTTTTTTGTTGTTGTTGTTTAGCTGTGCTCTGTCACCAGAGGTGGAGTCTACAGAGACAGGCAGGTTTCCTTGAGCAGCTGTGAGCTCCACCTAGTTCGAGCTTCCCAGTGGCTTTGTTTACCTACTTAAGCCTCAGCAATGGTGGGCGCCCCTCCCCCAGCCTCACTGCTGCCTTGCGGTTAGATCGCAGACTGCTGTGCTAGCAATGAGGGAGGCTCCGTGGGCGTGGGACCCTCCCGGCCAGGCGTGGGGTATATTCTCCTGGTGTGCCCGTTTGCTTAAAGCGCAGTATTGCGGTGGGAGTTATCCGATTTTCCAGGTGTTGGGTGTCTCAGTTCCCCTGGCTAGGAAAGGGATTCCCTTCCCCCTTGCACTTCCCAGGTGAGGCGATGCCTCGCCCTGCTTCAGCTCTCGCTGGTTGGGCTACAGCAGCTGACCAGCACCGATTGTCCAGCACTCCCTGGTGAGATGACCCCAGTACCTCAGTTGAAAATGCAGAAATCACCAGTCTTCTGTGTCGCTTGCGCTGGGGGTTGGAAACTGGAGCTGTTCCTATTCGGCCATCTTGCTCTGCCCCCTTATGAAGGCCATTTTAAACCAAATGAAATTATACAAACATACAAATAAATGTTTTAATGAAATAATTTTAACTTTCACCTTTTAGTTTTAAGCAGTGAACATTAATATACAAAATTTTTCATCTTAAAATACTATCCATTTGTTTATAACAAGACATCTAATAACATGTAAGCAGAATATGCTTCAACTTATGTTAAGGAAATGATACACATAATTGTAAATAAGCAGTAAGTGTTTAGAAGGAATCTATGAAAACTTTTGACTGAAAACCACTGAAAATGCAAAATCCCAGTTCTTGAAGATAACAAGTTAATGGATACATTTTCTTTTATAACAGAGAACTGTCTAACCTCAGTGATACTGAGTCTGAATGAAGCATGAATTTATTATTGATAATCTTAGTGAGGCTGGTCCTCCCTAAATGTTCGTTTACTTCATTTTAAAATTCTAATCTGTATTACTGCCTAAGCAAAAGCATCACTGCATGAGCTGTGTAGAATTTGTCATTTAATTCATTTGTGGCCTCTTTTCGAGCCCACCTGTGTCAAACAGTCAAGTGTCTATGCTTGGATATGTTAATTAACGTGTTATTTTCTAGGGAATGACTTTTACTCAATAACTTCTCCTCCGTGTCCTCTTTAAAGACCACTTCTTGGTTTCTCTAAAATCTCCAGCTACTTTGTTAGTATTTACTGCAAAGAAAATTATCTTGTAAAATGGAGAGATCAAGTCAAATTGGTTTCATCTAGTTCTAATTTCCCCCTTACCCATATGTTCACTCCATAAATACAATTCTCTAATGCAATTTAGGGAACGGTCCCTGTACCCAGCTTCTTATTTTTTAAATTAACATCTTCAAGTATTTAGTCTGCTTGCCTTCCCTTTTTAACTTTGCCTCCCCTTTTTAACTTTGTCTCATCAAATATATGCTTTCAGAAGCAGTCCCATATTAGAGCCTAATGTGTAAGGAAAAATAAGAACCCCATATATATTTATCAAAGTATCTTCTCATAGTGTGAGCCAAGTGGAGAAGTCAATAACAGCTCTATATTTTTTTAAATATGACTACATATGAATCTGTGTTGCCCAATCCGTTTTCACATCATCGTCAACATTCAGATGCCCTGGCCATGGGCTGAGACAATTGCTATTGTACGATAATGCCACATGGTAAAACAGCCTGAATTTATTAAAATTTCTGATATTTTGTGCATCCCAAATTTTTTGTATTAATTTTGGTTTTTAAAAATATTGCACTAAAATATTATTTATCTTGATTACTGGAATTTCTAGCACCCTTTAAACAGTTGTGCCCCAGGAGAGTCCCTCCTAGGCCACACCCTAAGCCCCATCCTGAGCTGGAACCCTTTCCTTGAAAATTAATGTCTGAGCATTCAGCATGGTGAATTTCTTTGATCTTTCTCTTTGAGGAGAGAGGAGCATGTACTTCTGTCTCAGCTCCTTGATCATCGTCATCTCTCTCTGGAGAGGCTGCAGATGGGAAAAGAAGATTTTTTCACTTCCGAGTCTTCGGAATCATTTGGCAGGTCAACCAAACTGCTCTCCAGTGGTGTCTGCATTTTCCTCTCATTTCCCCTACTTCTGACTCCTCCTCCTGGACCTCCTTAGCAGGTTCATTTTCTTCTAACCTGCTCATTCCGTAATTTCAACCCAGACCTCTTCTCTCTCCCTCCCCATTGCTACGCTTTCCCAGCTCTCTTGTGTCTGTCTCAGCTTCCTGCACCTCTCTTCTCTTGGGAACATCATGCAGCTACCTGCTGCCCTCACGCTGCCCCCATGCCAGGCTATGTTCCCAGGCCTAGAGACTATGAGAATGATGATGCTTAATGTCAGAATGTTTAATACACATTTAATCCAAATATTATACTAATGTGCTTTAAAAGTGGCCCCGATCATTACTTTCCTGCTTTTTCAAAAAAACAGGGGGTTAGGGAAAAGATTCAGTTTATAGCCTAGAGGAAGAGGGTGGTTCCTTAGTAGAAATAGAGAACAATTCGACTATTTCTAAACACCATTTTATCTCTTTAATCAAATGAGTTTGTACAAATTACAGAATCTCAAAGCCAGAATTTCCTGTAACTCTGAAAAGAGAAAGATTTAGTACTCATTAAACATACTAATCATATAGATTCTAAATATTATTTATTGTAAATGTATTTACTTTCCTTTTAACATTTTAAAATGCATATTATATGTTGTTTTACATGTTTAGTTTTACATCATTTAAGAGCATTCTATTTTACAATATAATTACTGCAGTAAATTATCACCATCAATTTTTAGAGTACATTACACAATTTTAAAACTATTTGCAGCTCAGAATCATAGGTAAAATATTTTTCACTAAGGTTGTTTTTTCCAATATACTGTCTGTGTTAGTTACAATCTAGGCAAACCTGAGTAAATGGCTAAAATTCCTGTTTATCAGTTTTGTCACTACAATAATGAGGAAACACGATTGATACCTACCTCTTAGGGCTGCTCTAGGGATAGAGCGAATTCAGTGCGTACAAAATGCCCAATGCAACAAGTATTAACCATTATGTTTATTATTATTAATAGGGTTAATATTAATATGAGTTCCTTAGTGTGAAAGTGAATTTACCTTCTTTTTTTCTAAATTCTTTCTCACATTGAATAAGTAGAATCATTCTGAATTCAAAACACAGCTCAATTATTGTATTAATGCCTCTAATTAGTATACCAATTAGTAAAAAGGAGTATCACAACATAACCCCAAAAGAGGCTATTATTTATTTCTACTCTTCATTAAAGACCAGGATTTTCAGGGACAGGTAGGATTTTAAATATGGTAACAGCTTTGCCTTATTATGAAATAAAAATAAGTGATACAAAGTTTAGAATATTCTTTTTGTTATAATGTATTTTTTTTTTTAGATTGGAAGAGATAGGAAATACTAATTAGGTAATACTGACAGGGACACAAAATTCTAAAGTTTTGGGTAGGGATTTTTGACTGGGAAAAAAGCATCTTATAATCCTTGAAGTTTAGACGAGGTGATCTTTGCTTTAGGAAAAGTACAGACAAAAACGAAACTTACAAATAGAACAACTCATCCAGCAGGATTCCACTCACTTAATTGTGGAAAGCTAGAACCGAAGGGACATTAGAAATGGCACAGTTTGACCTCTGCATTATGCTATGTGAGGCAATGTGATCACATACATGCACACACTAGTTAGGGTAGAACATGGGCTTCAAACTATGAGCCTCAGCATTTCTAAAACTTGTCTTCCACATTAATTCCTTTCGGGTCAAAATGTTTTCAAACTCATCATCGATGGAATATGTTTCTCATTTCCCACCTAAAAGATGATATCTTACATTATACATGCAAATGACTTAGTGAAACATGCCATCTCAGTGAAATATTGATGTTCTGTACCTTTATTCTAATATATCCTTGGATAAAGTCTTAAGGTAACTGAATACTTAAGTTTGAAGCATAAAGTCTTAAGGTAACTGAATATTTAAATTTGAAGCAGAAGGATAACTGGCATTCTTTTCCAAAATGAAATTAATTTGTTTAAAAGAATTATTAGAAGAATTTTTCTCTCTCTTGGTTTTAGTCTGCCTTTCTACAAATCAAGTATAGAGGTTAACTGTGTCTTTCCACAAATCAAATACATAGGATAATATAGGATTATATTTTGTCAAAATAATAAAGATAATTACTACTTATTTTAATTTTTAATGAACAACTTATATATATTTATGGAGTACAAGGTGATGTTTACTACTTATTATGGATTTTTTGCGTGTCTACATGCCTTGTCTATTTGAACTCCTACAATAATTCTGTGAGCTAGGAATCACTAGGCCCATTTTATTGATGAGGAAGCTCAGGAGGTTGCATAATGCGCTCAAGGCCACAGTTCATAACCTGAACCCAGATTCTTCTCACTCAGGGTTCCATATTTTTAACTACAATGCCACAGTGCAGAAAGTTCTTTACCCAGAATGTTCTTTACTTGTTAAAATTATCTATTAATGTACACAGCTGTTTTAACTATTCTCCTATTTCTACGTATAATGAATGTTAATGACTTTTAGTGAGAAGATTATAGAGTTTCATGCAGGAATTCACTCTGACATCTAAGACTAACAATTCTTTGTTATAATGATTTTTTTTTTCTGAATCCCAAGTAGATTATTTTTGCCTTTTTATCATAACTAAATTATTTTTAAACATAAATTAAGAGTAAAAGTATATAATGATAGGCAGGGTATCTATTTATTTCTAAGAATGGTGTCTATGAAGTAAAAAAAAAAATCAGCATGATGGGTGATTTTTAGGAAAAGAAGACAGCGTTAGATAAAATTTGAGATCACAATTTCAAAGATGCCATTATGTGATGGGAAAAAAACACTAGACAGAGTCTTGTTAAGGGCAGTGATTGGAGAAAAATCAAAATGTTCAGTTTTGACCCCATTGAGTTATCTGCTCTGTAAGCCAGGTGCACTTACATCAGACAAAATTCAACACAATGTGAATTTTGCGTTTTTTCATCCCCTAAGGCTTTCATACTGCACTTAGTACTTTATTATGATTTTAGTTTATAGTATACACACTAAATATTAAATTTATTACGTCTTGATTGGGCAGACGCCCTGTAATTCACACAGTGCCAGGTAACATAGACACTGTGTAACAAAGGAATATATGGTAAGGCTTCCTTTCCAAGCATTTACAATTGGCTGGGGGTAATATACAAGCACTTAACTTATCCAAAAAGACAGAAGTCAATTAACAATATAAATTCTGCCAACATTTATGTGAAAGACATGTTAAAGAAAATATTGCATTTGTGTAATGTTTGTAATGTTAGAAAAAATTAAACACCATATGTTAAACCTTCTCATATATTCTTCAGCCAGCTCCTCCTAAATGTTTTCTTTGAGTCGATATTTTATGTGTAGGTCCCATCATTCGCTTCTAACTGTTACCATTAATTTTAAGTGCACAGAACATCAATGAAAAGAATGAGTGTTTGACAGCCTCCACAAATGGAAGATGTCTTTATTAAGAGCCAAACTGAAGAGGCCAAAGCCCTCTAGTTTGCTGTTTCTGGCATCTGAAGTTCAGACACAAACGACTCTGACCGGTGCTTGCGGATGTGACATCTGTCTTTGTCTGCATTTGCTCTAGGAGATTCCCTGTTAGCCCTTTCCTGGACCGCCTTGATTCTGATACCTTGCCTGGACAATCTTATTATTTGTCATCTGACTATCTGGCTACCATGTCCTCTTCCTGTTATCCTAAACGTCCTTTCTTTATCTGAAGCCAGAACTACACTCATTCTGAAACATGCACACAAACACACTGAAATAAAAATCTTGAAATTATAGAGACCAATATATCCTTTTACATTCAGCTGATTTAAGCAGCACTGTAAATGAGGAAATCATATCTAACATGAAGTCAAGGTATTCTTATATCCAGAAATAACAAACTTTTGATTCACTTGAGAATATTTTGAGCTGACGTCAAGGCTTTTAATATAATTTTGTTGATGTGGGAGCATAATATGATGAACAAAACACTTGAGAATGTTGAGGTATGCTCTCAAATATGTTAACATCATCAGATAATATTTAGTCCTCAAACTGGAACAGAGCAGTTAAGGTAGCATGCACTGGCAGATAATCAAACTCAGGCTCGCTAATTAAATTGTACTGCAGCTGATAACAATGCAGTTGATGATGCCCAGCATATTCCATGCTTGTCACAAATTGCTGTTACTTATGAAACAGAGCAGTAGCTTTCCACTTGAATATTTTCCAGAGCAAAGGGAACTGCGGGTATATACACATATGCTCACAAGTGCTTGGTGGCTCTTTCTAAATATTTTTAAATGGATATTTTAATACACAGAGAAGGCTTTGGATTTTTTTTCTGTGATTCAGCATTGTCAAATACCCCATCATTTGCAACATTAAAGTCAGAAACTTGTCATAGCCTGTCTCCGCTAGGAATATATGTGTGCATATATATCTTACACCACTTTTCACTTGTCACATATCGCAATGGCTGGATGAGAATACAGTGCTAATTTTTCTAACTGTTGGAAAGTAGCTACACTTTAATGCATTATATCAAACAAACATTTTTACAACTCGAAAAGATCTATCTGAGTGTGGCATGTGCTGCCCTAAGAGAGCTCTTCTCAATGCCAGAGAAGTACAAGTACACAACAGGTAGTCATGTAGCTGTTATGCTGAATTCAAATTTCAAGTACTAGGTGATGGTTAAACATGTTTTGGTTGGAGCCTAGTCAGAGAACAGGGAAGCTATAGGTCTGATTGGTTGGCCTACGTCATGCTGGCAAAATTCAACGTAAATAACAACTCCTATATATTTTTCTCAGAACTGGTTCCTAAGAGAGTAGAAAATCAGCTATATGAAACCATGGTTAAAGAGATAAATGGCCTCAGTACTCAAATTTGTATACCGCGCTTATCTTCAACTGTAAATCACCTGAACAATAGTGAATCAACTGATTGGGGAGAATTTATCTAATGTAAACTATGTGGTCAACAATCTAAGGGATTATTCTGTGAAGAAGAAAATCTGGTTCTAATTTATACTCTGTTCTAGCTGATCGTAGAACCTAAGGAATGGTCCGTTTCCCCTAGTATATTCTATAGTGTTGCTATAAATGCTTTCCCAAAATGCTGATCACAATTTTAAATTTTACCTTTTAAGTGTCTATTTGATTAGTGGCTGAATCCCTTGGTCTGCATTCTATACACGACATTCAACACAGTACCAGCCACAATGTGAATGCTCAAACATTTACCGAATATATGACTGAATGAATTTAAATCTTCTGGGGCTCAGTTTCTCCACATTGAAAATAAAGAGATCCTTGCATCGTGTCTAAATATTGCTCAAATTTCTTACATCTTTAAGGCTTGTGGACCGCCATTTTATGATCCTTATTCTTCAGAAGCATAACAATGTTTAGAAACAGAGGCATGTATGAAATTACTAGAGAAAACAGATATAGCCAACAATCAAGCATTCCCTTGTAGGTTACTGAGCTCAGAAAATGAATGAATAAATTATTATTTTGCATGATGGATGCATTTGAATAATAGAAAGAATGTAAGAAGACATTTTCAAGTTAGCAGTAGAATAACAACAGGGAAAGAAGACAGCGACAACAATGAGGATGAGCTATGCAAGGGAATGTGAAGATTTTCTGCATATCTGCATGTTTGCTTGATTAAAATTTCCAATTTATTCTATTAATGTTTGTTTCTCTGCCTAATTAAATGATGAAGTAAATGTCATGGCCCGGATATTTGCGACTGGTTTCATCAGAATCATTTAATTACATTTATAGGCTCCTGGAAGTTCAGATGACAAATATCACATCCCGAATCTTGAACAGCCCAAGTGACAATGCAATACTCCTAGGGAGAAAAACATGGCCATACCCATCATGCTGTGTGGAGGCTGATTTTGACAATAGAGATGCTTGCCTCCTTTCAAAGATAAAAGGAAAAACTCCAAGTTCTTTAATTCTGAAAAGCCGGTAAATAGTTACAGCTTATAATAGTCTCTAAAATGACCATAAAGAAAATCCCAATTGATTTAATGATTAGAAGTGAAACTTGAGGTCAAGAAATTCAAAGCCTCTTTATAAAGCCATGCCCTTCACATTTATTTAAGAATATATGTGATCACAGGCACATATTGTACAAGTCCAGCATCCTTTTGCTTATCCAAGAGAATATACAGCCACATGGCACAATGCTTTTGATTAATACCACTGAAATAAAAAATGAGAAATTTAAGTGGAAATAATAGCCAACTAAATGCACACGCAATAAGAAAGCATTCCATTTGTTTAAGTGAAGAATAAGAACTTTTACTTATTTTAGGTAATTTTTTGAAAAGAAAGGCAACAAATATTTTTCAACAAGTAAAACATCATATGTATGTTCTATAGTTTTGACTGAGGGTACAAAATTAAAATGTCCTGGATATTAAAGGGTCATAAAGGAATTTTATGAACAACTGTTTGCTCACAGATTTGATTATTGGTTGATTGTAGTGAATTCATTTTATGAAAGATACCGTCTGCCAATATTTGTAAAAGGAGAAATAGACAATCTGAATAGATCTATGTCTATTATAGAAATTGAATAAATACTAACCTTACAAAACATAAAGTCCTGGGTCCTCATGTGTTCACTGGGATGAATTCTACTAAACATTTAAGGAAGGAATTAGAGGAATCCTCTAAGATCTCTTTTAGAGATAAAAGCAGAGGGCATACTTCCTAACTCATTCTATGAGGCCAGCTTACTCTAATACTGAAACTAGACAAAAACATGGCAAAAAAGGAAAACTGCAGACCAATATCTGTCATGAACATTGATGCAAAAAATCTCAACAAAATGTTAGCAATTCAAATGCAACAATGTGTAAAAAGAATTATACACCATGACCAATTGTCATTTATCACAGATGTGCAAGGCTAGTTCAACAAGAAAAAATCAATTAATGTAATCCATCACATCAATAGGCTAAAGAATAGTCATGAATTTAGACATAGACCTTACATCCTTCCTGAAAACCAACTCAAAATGAATCATAGACCTAACTGTAAAATGTAAAACTAGAAACTTTTAGAAGCTACTATAGAAGAAAATCTAGATGACTTTGGATATGGTGGTAATTTATTAGATACAACTCCAAAGGCACGATTTATGAAAAAAAATGATAAGCTAGACTTCATTAAAATTAAAAACTTCCACACAGTGAGAGACAATATCAAGAGAATGAGCAGAAAACCCACAGACTGGGATAGAATATTTACAAAAGACACATCTTGTAAAGGTCTGTTATCCAAGTTTACAAAGAACTCTTAAAACTCAACAGTAAGAATACAAGTCTGGGTGTGGTAGCTCATGTCTGCAATCCCAACACTTTGGGAGGCTGAGATGGGTGGATGACTTGAGCCCAGGAGTTCGAGACCAGCTGGGGCAACATGATGAAACCCCGTCTCTACAAAAAATTAGTTGGCCGTGGTGGTGCACCTGTAGCCCCAGCTATTCTGGAGGCTGAGGTGGGAGAATCATCTAAGCCCAGGAGTTTAAGGCCACGGTGACTGCCACTTCACTTCATCCTGGGTAACAAGCGAGATCCTATCAGGA
>NW_012115389.1:2010667-2039991 GCF_000951035.1 Colobus angolensis palliatus
AAGAAAGAAAGAAAGAAAGAAAGAAAGAAAGAAAGAAAGAAAGAAAGGGAGAGGAGGAAGGAAGGAAGGAAAGAAAAGGAAGGAAGGAAGGAAGGAAGGGAGAGGAGGAAGGAAGGAAGGAAAGAAGGAAGGAAGGAAGGAAGGAAGGAAGGAAGGAAGGAAGGAAGGAAGGAAGGAAGGAAGACAACCTGATTAAAAAATGAGCCAAAGAACTTAACAGACACTTCATGAAACAAGTTGTACAAATGACAAACAAGCATGTGAAGAGATGCTCCGTGTTACATCATTAGGAAAATGAAAACTAAAACAATAATGAGATACCTGTTTGTGTGGCCGAAATCCAGTACACTGACAGCACCTAATGCTGGGGAAGATGTGAAGCAGCGAGAACTCCCACTCATTGCTGGTAGGAAGGCAAAGTCGCACAGCAACTTTAAAAGACAGTTTGATGTTCTCTCACAAAACGAAACATACTCTTACCATAGGATCTAGCCAACACATTCTTTGATATTTACCAAAAATGTTGAAAACTTATGCCCACACAAAAATCTTCATACGGATCCTTATAGCAGCCTTATTGATAATTGCCCACATCTGGAAGTAACCAAGATGTTCCTCAGTAGGTGAATGGAGGAATAAACTGTGGTACACCCAGGCAAAGAAATGTTCAGTGACAAAAAAAAAAAGGAGCTATGAAAAGACATCGAGGAAATATAAATGTATATTACTTTTTTTTTTTTTTGAGAGAGAGTCTCACTCTGTTGCCCAGGCTGGAGTGCAGTGGCCGGATCTCAGCTCACTGCAAGCTCCGCCTCCCGGGTTCACGCCATTCTCCTGCCTCAGCCTCTCGAGTAGCTGGGACTACAGGCTCCCGCCACCTCGCCCGGCTAGTTTTTTGTATTTTTTTTAGTAGAGACGGGGTTTCACCGTGTTAGCCAGGATGGTCTCGATCTCCTGACCTCGTGATCCGCCCGTCTCGGCCTCCCAAAGTGCTGGGATTACAGGCTTGAGCCACTGCGCCCGGCCCAAATGTATATTACTAAGTGAAATAAGTCAACATCAAAAGCCTATAAGACATTCTGGAAAAGGCAAAACTATGAAGACAGTAAAAAGACCAATGGTCGTCAGGGATTGGAGGAGACAGAGATGAGGAGACAGAGCACGGGATTTTTAGGACAGTGTATATACTGTGTGTGCACTATAATGGTGGGGATATGTCATTATATATTTGTACAAACCCATAGATCCTATAAAACCAAGAGTAACCATGATGTAAACTATGAAGTTTCGATGACTGTGGTATATCAATGTAGATTCATCAGTTGTAACAACGTACCACTCTGTAGGGGATACTGATAATTGGGGAGGCTGTTCACGTGTCAGGACAGAAGGAATATGGGAAATCTCTGTACCTTCCTCTCAGTTCACTGTAAACCTAAAAGCGCTCTCTAAAACAGTGAAAAATTAAAACAAGGGCAATCTGGTTGATATGGAGGATGTACAGGAAAGGTAGCGGGGGAATCAAGATTAATTTTTGAAATTAGGATCATGAATAAAATGAAAGAGTAATATGATTATAAAGTCTCCTTCAATATCCACAGATACCTTTCTTTTTCTTAAATGTTAAATTTCTCCATGATCTCTAACATTTTATGAACCAAACATCTACAATCTTGGACTATCTGATAGTTCAGTAATATATCTGATTTTGGAGAATGCATACTAGACAGGCTTGCCTAGAAAGTTCAGAAGGAAATTCTGAAAGCGGTGCTCTTATCTTAGTGGCAAGCCCTCATTCTCCAATGGGAAAATCATGTTTGTATTTAAGCATCATTTTTAGTGTCTGCAAATGTCACACACAGACCTTCTATTTTTACTTCAATAACCGGCACATGGTGTATATTTAGTTAGAGGCCCTGACAGCTTTGAGGAACCTATTTACCCAAGCGCAAAAATATCTTTACTTAATACATAGATTGTATACATTCACTGACTAGCTTGTCTTCTAAAGTAATGATAAGACAGTGATTGTAATTCTTTACTTTTTTTATAATAAGGAAGAAACGAAAGTCTTTCTCTGCAGTTAAATTATCATCTGTTAAAGGTGGCAATATATGCTGTGTCTTAAAATTGAATTTGGCATATTTTTAAAATGTTTAATGTTGCCTTAATGTAATTTAACAATGAAATTAAGAGAGTTGTTTTTATTTCTTTTTAAAAGTTTTTAAATCTTTATGAGTAAACAAAGCAATTACCCATAACGTTACATTATAGTATGCCTATTTCTATTTTTGTACTGGTTTGTCCACAGACATGTATGTACACTTTACCAATTTGTTCTTTTTGCTTAATATTGTATTAATATAGCGTTGTAAACATTTTTCCTTATTTCCATAGTTTTAAAAAGAAATATATTGGTGTCAATAATTAAATTTATTTTGTGCTTCTTTTAATCTCCCTAATTTTGAAGCATTAATTATGCTGTTTTTATTGTTTTGCTTTCATAATGATTATCTCAAACTCCTTTTAACTTTTCTAATGTAGTTACTATTTATTTATTTTTGTTGTTACTCTAAATTTTCTTCTAAGGAAAGCAGGGTATAAACTCAAAGCCATGTGGCTTCTCCTAGCTCATTACCTAAATTTTAGAATCTGAAATCCCATTTTTTAATCTTTAAATAAACTTCTGTTTTATTATTCAAAATGTTTATTCTACTTTTTTTTTCAAAAATGTACTCCAGTTATTTAGACTTACAGCACCTCTTCCCTTGTTAGATCCCTCACTTACTATTATGAACAATAACCATACACTTTAGTGACTGCTCTGTAATGGGAACATGGTTTAAATGGCCACCAAATGTTTTTGTTTTTTTGTTTGTTCCGGTCCATAATTCAATTGGAGAGCTTACATATAATTCAGCGTTTTGGAGTTCTGTTTTATATCCTGCTGTGTATTTTGGAGAAAGAATTTCTAGATGGGAAAGTGGGAGTCTGTAGTTCAAAGAATGTCTTCCTATTGTTTTCACACACAAATGACACATTTCCTGAGTGTCTTGGTTAAGATCTTTTTCCTTTCAGATACCAGGCGATTGACTGATACTCTAATTGTGATGAGGTTGAAAGGAGTCCTGATTTTAATGCCCTGAAAGTAAGTTTTCTTTATATAAAAGCTTGAAGACTTTTTTTATAACCTTTAAAGAGCTGCACCAAACTATGAAGTGCTGACTTCTTATGACTAATTTTGCTCAGATATCAAAAGCACATTGAATATCCAATGATACCGGTTTTTTAGTTTGCCTCATGGCTTTTACTATAAAACTTTTTCCTACTCCATTTTGTTCCTCAGTAATTTCTATTATTTGAATGTTTTCTTTCTTTTTTTATTCCACACCTGTCATTTCTGTGTCATTCTCTTCATTGTTATTTTTTCCTTATTTATTATTAGTTCCACCTTCCATCATTTACCTTCACTTTGAAAGAATTGATTTTTACATCTGCTTTCCATAGAAATCTTACTTGTTCATTTTCAAAATTAATTCTCATAGCTGTGAAAATAGATAAAATTTTTGCCTTAAAATACTGCCTTTCATATATTGGACATTTCTAGGGGAGTATTAGCTCCAGGATTTTTCTTCTTTCTTTCGTGTTTTTATCCCCAGAATTTTTTCATGAATCTCAATTATTTGTTTCTGTTCTGTTCATGTTTCATGGAAAACTAGTACTAATTTTAAGAGAAAAAGGAAACATGGACCCTTGCTTACAAATGTTCTTCCTTCAGTCCATTAACAACAGAATGCACTCCCTTCCAACCCACTAGATTTGTCAGGGTCAGTCAGACTCTTCGTGGTGTGTTTGAAGTGTAAATTAATACAATGATTCCGACAGAGAAAGAAGTTGGCAAATATATCACTTGAATTTAGAATTGAGGAGCACACTTATTTACCTCCTATCACTACTTCTCACCAAGGATTTCTCCATGTTTTAAATTGAAACTGAAAATGGAGGGAGGAGTTGCTGTTTACCAGCTAAACCACATAAGACTTCCAAATTGGGGACTGGAGATACTTTGGGGTTAGAGAGCTGTTTCTGATTAATTTTTGAATTTTTACTACAAACACATGCATCTAACTTTAGATAAAAGTGTTTACAAACATTTGTAGAAATTAGTGTAAGCGTCTGTTTGTTGTCTTCTTTTTTTTTTTTTTTTTTTTTGTGTTTTGTGTGTGTGTGTGACGGAGTCTCGCTCTGTCGCCCAGGCTGGAGTGCAGTGGCCGGATCTCAGCTCACCGCAAGCTCCGCCTCCCGGGTTTACGCCATTCTCCTGCCTCAGCCTCCCGAGTAGCTGGGACTACAGGCTTGGCTTCTCCCTCTTCTTTCCCAAGCCACCCTCTTCACACTCCCCTCCACTGGTAACTCATGTGACAGCCTAGTATATATCAGTGTATACTTTCTCCATGTTTTCTTTTCTAAAACGGAATGAGACTTTACATACCCATCTGCATCTTTTCATATTCAACAACTCTTTGTGGAAAGCTATCCAAGTGAAATGATTTATTCTTATTAATGACTACATGGTATAATGTATGCATGATGTTTCACTGCATGCTTGTACCATAATTTGTTCAGTCATTCCCTTGTTGAAGTGTTTTATCCCTGTGAGAAACGTTGTATCCTGGTACTTTGACTCCTATGGGATATATTTCTAGAAGTGGGATTTTCAGATCAAAAGACAAATGATTTTTAATTTAATAGGTTATATATTTCTGCACCCAAAGCTGCTAAATATCCTATAATGGCAACGTATTGTAATAACCTTTACCTGATCTCTGTCAGCAATACAATTTGAAAAAGTTTTTTTAAATAGTCTGATTGGTAGAAAGCATATCTTGCTAATTTAATTGGCATTTCTCTGCCTTTTGGTTACTTCTTTCTAATCTGAGCTTTTCATTTCTTAAAACTTATACTTTAAATATTAATCCTTTGTTTTCTGAATTGTGATTTTTTTTAACCAATCTATGGTTTATCTAGGGCTTTTTTTCCTGGTATTTTTCGAGGTCTTGATCTTAATGCTATTCTATGATAATAGAATGTTATTGAAAACTCTGCAAAATATGTAAATGGTTGTTATTATTTGCAATTGTAGCTCATATTTCATTTTCTGTTTGCAATGGAGTTTATTAACAAAATGGTCTCAAAACTTTCACTCAGTTTATTCTTTTTCCTGCATATCCTGATTTTTTTATTCTCTCTCATAATAGAGTCTTATTACTTTACTCAGAGTGAGTGGGAAATAGATAAAAAACAACTTTTTGAGATTGTAAGAAATAGTCCTTCCTGAAGTCTGAATTGTACTTTCAAAAGTTCCTTTTTAATGTAATATATTTTAATTTTTTTAGCAAAGATAAAATAGGTTTTCTTTCTATTAATACAAAGGAAAAGGAATAATTTTTACATCATTGAGTTCTATTTGAAAATCATCTTAGATTCCGTATGACAGTGACAAATTAACATCTGTTAAATATTTTTACCATGCAGTAGGCATGGTGCTTTCCATACCATGTATTGTTTGATCCTTAAAACAATACCACGAAGAAGGAATTATCATAATTTTACAGTAGAGGAAACTGGACTCAAAATAACTTGCCAACATCACATAATTAATAAAGATTAGATAAGATTTTAAGCAAATACTATCCTTACTCCTGTAGCCTTCTCTGTGTGAGTTTAACAGAACAAACAGTTGAATCGCACAATCAAATTACAAAAGCAAAAGAGCTACCTGCAAACAGTTCTGAGAACTGCCCACCCACCTGGCCTGAGGATTTACAATATAAAAAAGAAAATTGCTATGCGTGGCTCCCTTGTTATTTTGTTAAAGCTTTCAAACGAATAACTGAAGAACTATATGGTCACAGAAAATGAAGTTTACTTTCCATCTAGTCATTCAGGAAGGTGAAGCTCCCGGTCTGGGTGCGTAGAATGTCATGAATTTATCAAAGCTTTCCACTGAATATGATTTTCAAGTGAATGTTTTAAAGTACTTCACATCAGAGAGAAGTCCTGGAAAAGGGACCCAGCCTCTGCCAGGCGTTCCTACACTTCCCTTTCCAGGTTATGTAGGGTGGGGCTTCTCAGTTGTGCTCTGTGCAGCACATCACTCTTGGGCCTCTTTGCTGGAAAGACATAGTTCATAGTTCAATATTTGATTTTCCTGAGAGCACATATTGTTTTTCAAAGTGGCTATATCGGCTCACTCTTGACAAAAGTGCCCAAATGTTGTCAGTTCCCAGTGTCCTCGGTAGCATTTGACAGGTGTGAAATGTAACTGTCCTCGGTAGCATTTGACAGGTGTGAAATGTAACTGGTTGCTGTTTATATTTTTTGCTATTCATTTTTCAATGGGATTTCCTGAAATATTCTTCTTGACTCTCTGGAGACTCTTTTTATTTCTATTATTATTTTCTTCTTGATCTACACATTACAAAGATTTCCTCCCTCCTTATCTTTCTATCTTTGGTATCTGTCTATACAGGACTTTTTTCCCTTAATCATGACTTCTACTGTCCCATGGTATCAGAGTTTGTCCTTCTCTCTGTGTCTTGAACTAAAAACTCCCAATATCTACTTGGTCTAGTGTGATGGTTCATGCTGAGTGTCAACTTGATTGGAATGAAGGATGCAAAGTATTGTTCCTGGGCGTGTCTGTGAGAGTGTTGTTAAAGGAGATTAACATTTGGGTCAGTGAACTGGGAGAGGAAGACCCACCCTCAATCTGGGTGGGCACCATCTAATCAGCTGCCAGTGTGGCCAGGATAAAAGCAGGCAGAGGAACGTGAAAGGACTGTACTGGCTAAGTCTTCTTGCCTCCATCTTTCTCCTGTGCTGGATGCTTCCTGACCTCCAACATGGGACTCCAGGTTCTTCAGCTTTTGGACCACAGACTGAAGGCTGCACTGTCAGCTTCCCTACTTTTGAGGTTTTGGGACTCAGATTGACTTCCTTGCTCCTCAACTTGCAGATGGTCTATTGTGGGACTTCACCTTGTGATCATGGAGTCAATACTCTTTAATGAAATCCTTTTCATATAGACATCTATCCTATTAGTCCTCTAGAGAAAACTCACACTAGTACAACTAGTTCATCATTGTCCTTCCTGTTTAGCAAAGTTCTCATGTTACTTTACCTTAAGACCATTTTCTAGCTTTAGTTGGAAACTGGATTATATAGTTTTTCATAAAAAATCAAGTCTGATTTTTTATGGCAGGACCAGTTAATTCCTACAAGGAATTTTATGCAGAAGACAGATGGAGGTGCAAATCTTTTAGAAGGGGATGGTGAACAGGACAGACACTGTGAAGCTTCAACTTTTCAGGAGGAAGCCCCATGCATCTAATCCAAACTGTTAGTAAAACTGGTAATAAAGTTTGGTTTGTGTTTCCTTATATTTGTGATTTAAAGGTTGTATGAAAAATATCTCATTTTTTAAAAAATTTTACATTCATGTTTTATTTCTTCTGGAAGTTGTTTTTCTGTATGATATGAGGTAGAGATCTAAAAGCAATTGTTCCCACACATTTATTAAATACTGCACCTACTTATTTGAACTATATTGATATTAACATATTTGATTTGTATCTATTTGGCTTATTTTAGGAACTTTATTAAAGCAATCCTTTTATTCTGGCATCAGTACTTTTCAAGTAGTACCACTTGGTAATACATTACTATTCTCTTGAAAAATGCTGGATTGTGTAAGAATTTGTACAAAAATATTAGCTTTATTGTGTGTTCAGGAGAACATTAATTTTATTTGGGAATACATTTGCAAAATTATTGTGCAATTCACCTTGTAAACAAAAGTTAAGTATGGATATTTGTTTTTAAAGCAAGTCTAATATAAAAGTCAAGTTTCAGTTTGAAAGACCTTTATGGGATGCTATGGAACTTGTTTCATGAAACGTTAATTCACAAGTAATGTACAATTAAATAGCAACAAAGAGATAATAAATCTAGACATGATTTGAGTGAACTACTGGTAGTGATATCATGAAAAGGCTGATCATCATCCATCTCTTTGCTGAGAAGTCTGGCTAGCATGCAGCCCTTACCAATTAACGGCAATGTTTTTTATCTGAGCTCATTTAAATGCATTTTTAAGAGTACAGACAATGAGGAATACATGGCTGTAGTTGCTATCTCTGTGGTACATAGGCATGATCACATTGGATGATTTCACCTAGAAAATACAAGGACATCAGAGTATAACTTGACCTAAAACCCCAAATATTCAGCATTTTGATTTATTCATACTAATGCATATACTCTTCATCTTTTGTCTGGATAATTAAAAAATATCAGTATAGAGTACACTATTGAGATTTAAATAAGTATAGAATATCCAAGTGGAATATTGTTGAAATGGAGGATTAGTGGAAGAGAAATGAAAGCACAGAAGTCTGCAGTAAGATAAGGGAATATTGGAATTTAAATTTTTAGAAGGTAAAACAGACAAGCAAAAACATGACATAGTTATGGAAGAAACTATCTGAATTTACTGTCTTTAAAAGTGTTTATAGTTAAGGAGACCAAGAATCTTAAATCATGTGTCTATTTCTAGCAGCTTCGTACAGTACACATTTCACTAACTCTTTCCCTGAAATCAATAAAGAAAAAAACTAAAATGATTGGATAAAATATTTTAAAAATTTTTGAATACATTAATGAGCTGATAAAAAAGTGAGAAATCCACAAAGGCCCAAAACTAAATAAAAAATGAAAGTCAGAAAGCTAAATGGAGCAATGAAGTAAGTTTTTGCCTTGTGGACATTTATTAACCTGGGATAGCACAAACTTTGGATCCCATGGGTTATGAGACACAGAGATCAGGAGACAAAGCCCAAAGACAACTAGAATTTGTGGAACTCTAAGAATGATCAGCAAAAGTATTAAAAATAGACAATCAAACACAGTAATTCAAAACAAATAGCTAAATAAAGACTGCATCTTTTGTTCATCAAGGTTGAGCAAGAAGTAGACCCACTGTACAGAAGAGATCTGAAAGATGGTAAGTACTTTTTGAAACCTTCATGTGATAGGAAGGGAAGTGAACCCTTGTGGAGGCTTGCAGCCTGAATGCACACTATATGGAAGATGCAAATATATAAAGTGGTTCCAGTGCCTGATATGATTTGGATCTGTATCCCTCCTAAATCTCATATCAAATTGTAATTCCCAGTGTTGGAGGTTGGGTCTGGTGGGAGGTGATTGGATCATGAGGGTGGTTTCTCATAAATTATTTAGCACCATCCCCTTTGGTGCTATTCTGGTGATAGTGAGTGAGTTCTCATGAGATCTGCTTGTTCAAAAGTGTGCAGCACCTCCTACTTTCTTGGTTGCTCCTGCTCCAGCCATGTAAAAAGAGGAGCCTGCTTCTCCTTTGCCTTCCACCGTTACTGTAAGTTTCCTGAAGCCTTCCCAGAAACCAAGCAGTTGGCAGCATCATGTTTCCTGTACAGCTTGTGGAACCATGAACCCATTTAACCTCCCTTCTTTATAAATTACCCAGGTATTTCTTTACAGGAGTGCGGGAACAGACTAATAGAGTGTCTCAGTGAGTTGGCTCAAAGCAAATGCAAATCTTCTGAGAATGAACCTCACTTAATCACAAGCCTATAATAGTTTTCATGTGTAAATCCTCAGGAAATAAAATCTCTTAGTGGAGAAAAACAAAACAAAACAAAACCAACCAAGATCACAAGGCAGTATGAGTAGGAATCTACTGGAATAAAAAAAAATTGAAAAAAAAACAGCCTTCAAATATTGGTTTATCTAATAAAAACCATAAAATAAAGAAGTTTAATATATTTTTAAAATAGAAAAAGAAATATGAAGTAGAAAAACAAACAAAGAATGATCTGACAAAGAGAAGGAATAGATTACTTTCAAAGGAATAACAACTAGGTTGATGGGTAATTTCTTAACAGAAACTATAAAAGCCAGATGACAGTGAAAGAAATGCCAAATTTTAAAAATTTGATTATTCTATGGGTACTTCCAGGTTTCAAATGAAATAATCAAAGCCTTGAAGCTTTTTAAATGCTTGCAAAAAACCTAGGGAAATGTATTATGTGTTGATTCAGTATTCATGGTTATGACTTAAGCTTTTTATTCATAAAAAAGTTAAAAATGAAAGAAAAGATCTTTATTGTCAATTTCATAGATCGAATTCACTGACCACAGCTCTAAGATCAATCAGAAACTGTTTTTTCTTGGTTATAATGAAATTTTGAATTTGCATGACAAATCGAAGAATAATGTTTTCCTCTAATAAATTAAAATCTGATTTTTAGTAGTGCTCTGTGCAAGGGCAAAGTTAGCCTCTGACTGAGGCTCTTATTTTTTTTTTTTTTAACACGCATGATTGGATAAACTAATTCAAGGATGACACTAATTGCTTTTTTTTTTTTTTGAGAAACACAAAATAGTGGTCTTCTCCTTTGATATAGTTTTACTAAGTATTCCTTCACTCTTCAGTTTAGAAAGAGCTGAATTACTCAAAGAAAAAAACAACAAAGCATTCTGTACTTCATCAGGTAGAATTTTAGTTTTATGTCCTTACTGTTCAGACTCACAGCAAACATTTCTGCTATAGTGAAGTGCCTGGATTTCAGAGATCTTAGTGTGACCTGTAACTGTTTCTCCAATTCCCACACCTTGCACGTAGGTTCAGAAGCTCAAATGTTGGAAAGGAACCAGAATTGTTATTGTACCCTGTGACTTAAGCAGGATATACACAGTCAAAAGAAGCTACTCACTAGAAGTTCATCTATATTAAATAATTTACATAATTTTTGTATTAGTGCATTTTCACACTGCTGATAAAGACATACCCGAGACTGGGCAATTTACAAAAAAAAAAAAAAAGAGGTTCAATTGGACTTACAGTTCCACATGGCTGGGAAAGCCTCACAATCATGGCGGAAGGCAAGGAGGAGCAAGTCACATCTTATATGGAGGGCAGCAGGCAAAGAGAGAGAACCTCATGCAGGGAAACTTCCCTTTTTTAAAAACAGCAGATCTCATGAGACTTATTCACTATCATGAGAACAGCATGGGAAAGACCTGCCCCCATTATTCAGTTGCCTCCCACTTGGTGTCTCCCACAACATGTGGGACTTCAAGATGAGATTTTGGTGGGGACACAGACACACCATATCAATTCTCATCCAGGAAATTAAGCAACATAAGCATTAAAAAGTATTTAGACAATGGTAAATACACTCAATCAGAAGAGAATCTTGAGATTCTACTAGCAAATGAAGATATAATATTTTATAAACACAAAAACTTTAGAGTACTTTCATTTGTAAATATGTTCAATTTAACCTAAAGAAGTTAGAAAATAGTAAAGTAAAATTCTTTTTTAAATAAAATTCTACTAAAGCTTAAAAAATAATTTCAAATGTTATTGAGAAATCCTAACCAGAGCAATCAGGCAAGATAATGAAATAAAAGGCATCCAAATAGGAAAAGATGAAGTTAAACCATCTCTCTTTGCTGACAACATAATTCTATTACCTAGAAGACCCTAAAGACTCTGCCTGAGGGACCTTGGAACTGACAAATGACTTCAGTAAAGTTTCAGGATATAAAATCAACATACAAAAATCAGTAGCATTTCTGTACACTAATAATGTTCTAGCTAAAAGACAAATCAAGAACATAATACCATTTAGAATAGCCATACACACCCCCCCAACCTCCCATCCCCCCCAACTCCACACACATACATAGAAATACATCTAACCAAAGAGGTTAAAGGTCTCCATAAGGATAACTACATAACACTGATGAAATAAATCAGAGATGACACAAACAAATGGAAAAAATTCCATACTCATGGATTTAAAGAATCAATACCGTAAAATGGCTATATTGCCCAAAGCAATCTACAGATTAAATTACCAACCCCAATGTTTACAGAATTAAACAAAATCTATTCTAAAATTAATATGAAACCCAAAAAAGCCTGAATAGACAAAGCAATCCTAAGGAAGAAGAACAAAGCTAGAGGCATCACATTACCCAACTTCAGACTATAAGACTACAATAATAAAAACAGCATGACACTGGTTCAGAAACAGACACATAGACCAATGGAACAGAATAAGACCAAGAAATAAACCCACACATGTGAAATCGTCTGATCTTCAACAAAATCGACAAAAATAAGCAATAGAGAAAGGACTCACTTTCAATAAATAGTGCTGGGATAACTGGGTAGCCATATGCAGAATGAACCTGACCCCTACCCCTTACCATATACAAATCTTAAGATGGATTAAGGATTTAAATGTAAGACCTCAACCTATAAAAATTCTGGAAGACAACCTAGGAAATATCCTTGTCATGGGCTTTGGCAAAAAATGTATGACTAAGTCCCCAAAAGCAAGTGCAACAAAAACAAAAATTGACAAGTGGGACCTAATTAGACTAAAGAGTTCTGCATAGGAAAAAAAAAAAAATTACCAACAGAATGAACAGACAGCCTACAGAACGGGAGAAAATATTTGCAAACTATACATTTGAAAAAGATCTAATATCCAGAATCTACAAGAAACTTAAACAAACCAACAAGCAAAAAATAAATAATCCAATTTAAAAATGGGCAAAGGACGTGAACAGATACTTCTCAAGACATACAAGCAACCAATAAACATATGAAAAAATGCTCAACATAACTAATTATCAGAGAAATGTAAATCAGAATAACAAAGAGATACTATCTCACACCAGTCAGAATGGCTATTACTAAAAAGTCAACAAAATAACAGATGCTGACAAGACTGCATAGAAAAGAAATGCTTTTGATGGAAATGCAAACTAGTTCAGCCACTGTATAAAGCAGTTTGGAGATTTCTCAAAGAACTTGAAACAGAACTACCATTCAACCCAGCAATGCCACTACTGGGTATATATACCCAAAGGAAAATAATTCATTCTATCAATAAGACACATGCAATCATATATTCATTACAACACTGTTCACAATAACAAAGATATGGAATCAACCTAGATGCCTAACAATAGTGAATTGGATGAAGAAGTTGTACACCATAGAATACTATGCAGCCATAAAAAGAAGAAAATCATGTCCTTTACAGCAACGTGGATGCAGCTGGAGGCCATTATCCTAAGCAAATTAACACAAGAACAGAAAACCACATACCACATGTTCTCATTTATTAGTGAGAGCTAAATGTTGAATACACATAAAGATAAGGATGAGAGAACAGTAGGCACCGGGGACTACTAGACAGGGGTACATGTGCTGAAAAACTACCTAATGGGTACTATGCTCACCACCTGGTTGATGGGACCATCTGTATCCCAGATGGTTATACCCATGTAACAACATAATATACCCATGTAACAACCCTGCACTTGTACCCACTGAATCCCCCAAAAAAAGTTATTAAAAGGAAAAGTAAAAAAAAAAATCCTCAGATAAGTGGCCAATAATAGCTTTATTTATAAGTAAATTGTAGAGAAAATATTCCTTGTCTTACCTCACTAGAATCAAACTTATATGATACTGAATTTTGTAATCTATAATTCACTAAATATTGCTCTCATTATTGAAACTGGATCTTGATTTTATGTTCCTCAAAAAGAATTGGCTTCTTCAAATCTTTTCCCTGTAAATCTTCATGGAAATAGACCCCACAATAGACAAGTTTTTGTTTTGTTTATTTTATTTTTTGTTTTTCCATTTCATGTAATATGATGTTATAATAATATTTAATGGATTTAAATGAAAATATTAATATAATTCTACCAGTGTGACCCTGCTGGTCTCCTTCCTAGATTTTTTCTTTCAACCAATAATTAGCATAAATAGAATCAGGTGGGGTTTTACATAGTTGAAATCAGTGCATTGCTTGTGTGTGTATGTTGATATTACCATGACATATCAACACTTTTAAAAACATTGTCGAATTATAGCTTAAATAAATTAGTGGGGTTTTTTCTAATTAATTTGACAAAAACAATAAATTTATAAACCAATGTAAACATCAGAGTTAGCATAGTGGTATGATTAAAAGAATGAATTCTGGTGATAGACTACCCGGATTAAATTCTAAATCAGCTTCTTGGACAAGTTACTTCTTTGTGCCTGATCTTCTTTGAATTCATCTGTAAAATGGACATATTTTGTCACTTTCATTAGGGAATTGTTATGAAGATTAAATGAGATGTAAAAATTAAATGCATGGAAAGGCCTTAGAAAACTTCCTGACTCATAATAGATGAAAGTATTAAGCATCAATATTTAATCAACAGAGAAATGAACATAAAAAAGGGCAAACTATTTGGGTACAACCTTATTAAGGTGCTTATACTAGCATTAATATTTTTTCTACAAAACAAAATTGTTCTAATAATATGCAATATAATTTTACTTTATATATTTTCCATAATATTATTTCACACAGTTTTTCGGTACTGCAAAGCCTTTAATCTTGTAAAAGCCACATATCATTCCATCTGGTTGATATATATTACAATATTTAGATTGTTTCAGTTTATCATTGTAAATATTATAAATTTCTTTGTCATAATATCTTTTTACTTCTCATGATTTGTTTCTTTAGAGTAAATTCCCAGAAGTGGTATTACTGAGCCAAAGGGCATGGACTTTTTCAAACCCGTTTTATGTCCAAATTTTACTCAAGAAAGATACAGGAAATAAAAACAAGTGGATCTATGGAAGGACAAGTCTCTGTCTGGAGGGAGGAGGTGGAAAAATGCTCATGGAATTAAGGTAAACTGGAACGAGAACAACAAAGGGAGGACAAGCACACACAGGAGACGGAAAGAGAGACAGAAGACTTCGCAAATTTGCTTTGGGCCATCTGTGAGCTTTCTTTCTCATTCATTCATAATTGGAATTCATATCAGAAGTAAGACTGGAATCACACAACTTTTGATATAAATAAACTTTTTGTTGGAAGATATGGTGGATAATGATCAAGAAATTCACAAAGCTTTGGAGCACTGAGATAGCAAAATAGATGCATGACACCTAAGCATTGACTGGTAAGTATGACAATGAGATCATTTAATTGAAATCCCAAGCCCTGGGCAAATATCTTAGAAGAGCCACACTCTCATAAAGGTTGACTGGGGTTATATGTGTGTGTGTGTGTGTGTGTGTGTGTGTGTACACATATATATGTATATATATGTATGTATATGTATATGTGTGTATGTATATGCACATATACATTCATATATATGCTCCTATGTTTTCCAAGGGGGGCCAGGCTTGACAGTGACTTCCGGCAGGAAGAACCAAGGAAAGGGAAGTCATCTAATAGATTTAAAATCAGAACTTTGAGGTCCTCTGCAAAATCAGAGACCTAAAAATCTGGCAGCCATGGACATTTCCATGTGAAATTTTCAAGGGGGAACATGAGGGAATTTGTCTGATTCGAGGCCTAGGACATATGAAGTATTGGTATGGATACCTTCCTATGCACCCCCCTAGCAAATGCTTAATTTGTCTTTGTGTCTGAGATGATGACCATTTAATGTAAACTACACATGGAAGTTGGTCTCCTATGTCTTCTATGGGATTTCAGATCCCAAAAGCTTACAAAAGTGCCTTTGTGCTCAAGATCCATGGAGAGAGGGAAGAATCTCTAGAGAAAAGAAATGAACTTGAAAGAAGTTAGAGAATCAAAACCAGCATCAAGAAATTGTCAGCAAGGGAACATGATGGGAAGAGAGAATTCTCAAATAATTGTTTACTATACAATGATGATTACTATTTATTGAAGCTTTGCTACTATACAGCATGATCATAACTTCTCCTATTTTAGTTCTGTGATTAAGCATCTCTGTTTTAGAAATGAGGAATACTAAGATTTAGAGGTATTAGTTAATTTGCCCAAGATTGCATATCTATTAAGTGGCAAAGAAAGGATTTGAACTCAGACTGTTTTGCCCTGAAAAAGCAACTAATCACTCCTATGAAATATTGAACCCTTTTTTTTTTGAGACAGAGTCTCGCTCATTGTCCAGTCTGGAGAAGCACCAGCTTGCACTCAGAGAAATGAGAAGAACTGCAGCAGAGCTTCAGAACTGTGATCGATTACAAAGTAAATGGTCATCGATGAATTAACGCTTCAGATAAATTTTGAGGTAAATGACCTTGTTAGTCCCTTTCAATGAGAAGATTCTATGATTCTAATGTTTCTTAAGATGATCCTCTGAAGTGACTCAATGGCTTAAGGGACAAACATTACTCTCTGATTCATTGTAGCCCTTCCACTGTTTGGCAAACTAGTTAAGTGATTTGGGCTTATTTCTAAAATAAAAGCAGTAAGATTAGTAAAGTGTAGTTTCATTTAAGAAAAAAAGCCAAGGAAATAAGAAAAAATATATTTGGAGGAATAATTAAAAAGACTTAATATGTAGTGGCATTATGAACTAGGCATCTTAGAGGTATATTTTTATTACACGTATTTGTTTGAATAAATGATTTAGATGACATGGCAGCTTTGGATTTTTTCAATTTCTAGTCTCCTATGGGATTTCAGATAAAATACACATAACTTTAACTCTATGGAGGCTTACTAGGGAAAAAATAGTTGCATTTATTTTCTGGTGGTTTAAGAAGAGAATGTAGAATTTGCACAGAGACCTCAGCTCCTGCTCCATTTCTGTTAGTAACTGGCTGTGTGACCATGGACTCATCACTGAATTTCCATCAATCTCAATTTCTATACCTCAGAAATTCTTTCCTTTCATTTCTGATATTAATTCATTTTTAAAAATCCATTCATTTAAATAAAAACATCTGTTTTATTTGACAATGTATTGTAACTGGTAGGTTATATTGTGATTGAGAAGATATCATTTCTGCTTTATTTCACTTAAATTGAAGAAGAAGCGTTCCCCAAAAAGGAAAAAAAAAACAATCATCTGAGAAGTATGAAGAGATACAAGTGAATGAAGTTCTAGATGCCGAGCAAGGGGCAAGCTTGACAAAGTAAGAGATTCACTAAAAAGTGGTCAAGTAGGATGAAGATGGATTTTCACTATTGGATTTGGATTGGATTTCACTTTTGGACTGTCACTAGTAAATTAGAGCAATATTTTTTTAGTTTTTGTTTTCAATTTTTGTGAGTACATAGTAGGTGTATATATTTATGGGGTACATGAAATGTTTTGGTGCAGACATGCAATGCATAATAATCACATCATGAAGAATAGGGTATCCATCCCTTCAAGCACTTATCCTTTGTGTTACAACCAATCCAATTATACTTTTTTAGTTATTTTTAAATGTACAATTAAATTGTTATTGACTGTAGTCACCCTGTTGGTCTATCAAAAAGTAGGTGTTATTCACTCCTTCTAATTACTGTATTGATTAACCATCCTGATCTCCCCCCAACCTCACTCCCATTTCCCTTCCCAGCCTCTGGTAACCAAATAACATTTTAGGTGGTACAAAAGGGCAAGATCAATATTTAAATGAGCTGAAGTATAAATGCATGTAAGAGGAGAGAAGGTAAAGATGACTATTCACAGAAATTTTGCCATGAAGGGAGAAAGGAAAGTAGGTAAGTTTGCTTAAGCAAGAGTTTGTGTTGCTTGAATGACTTTATTATTTTACTGAATACTTCCAGTTTTCAACGATCACATCCCTCTTTGACATTTTTACTAAAGGATTAAATGAAGGCATTTTTGCTTTTACACGGAGGACTAATGACACAGAATTTTAACATCATTACAGTGAGAATTGTAACAATTTCCAAAATGACTCTAATGAAAACACTCTAATTACGGGGATGTTTCGGGAATGGAGCTCTACATCAGTTCATAAGCCTGACCTACCCCCCAATTATCCACCCCTTTATTTCTTTATTTGCATCATCGCATTTTAAATTGTTTCCCAAATCACACGTCAATAGTTAAGTGCTTTATATTGAGAATCTCTTGTGTGCTAAGGATTATCCCAGCACTCAAATGAGAAGCAACCAAGTCAGTGGAATTATAGAAGTTCAAGATGCTATTATCTACCTCAGAGAACACACCGAAAAAAAAAGTCTACATGGCTTAGGAATTTAACATGTGTAAAACCACAGTGTCCGAATAGAACACATTATTAAACCATAAACAGATTTAATTAGCTACAAGTTTTCAGAAAAGAAGATGAGGTTTTCGGGCTCACACAACTGCAGCCCCTAGAAAGGGTAAACACTGCAGCCCCTAGAAAGAGAATCTCATCGCAGAAATAATGTCAGAGAAATCAAAGAGAAAGGTATAATACAGAATATTGAACTTTTCTTGAAGCCCAGGTCTGACATGATTTAGCGCCTTTAAGTGAAAAGAGACATATTTTGCATGGGAATGCATATGCTTTGATATATAATGTAATATGCAATATGTTGTTAATTTTCTAAGATCATTGGATAACAATTTGCTCCTTGACTGGTGTAACTTCTCCAAATGGGAAGGAACAAAGTCTGCAAATATAGTAGAAGGAGGGAGGGTCAATAAGTAGGTTTTCTCTGAGAATTATACAGATGTGGATTCAACAAACAGCAATTCAAGAAGAGCATCCTTCATGTGCAAATGACAATGGCATCTTTTGGCAGAGGGTATGTGGTGTGAACTTGCCACATCTCTCTCATTAAATTTAAACTTCATGGGCAGCACCTTCTGGGGAAAGTGCACCTCTTGGCTGAGATTAGAGAATCTATTTCTTTTCTCCCAGGGATCAAGGGGCAGGACAGATAAGGTATGCCTCTCCTGTGCAGCAGGGACCATGTTCCTGGCCAAGGAGGCAAAGGTAAGCTCCTTCATAAAGATTGTCACTGATACGGTTTGGCTGTGTGTCCCCACTCAAATCTTATCGTGAACTGTAATCCCCACATGTTGGAAAAGTGGACTGGTGTGAGCTGATTGAGTCATGAGGATGGACCTCCCCCTTGCTGGTTGTTTGATAAATGTCTAGCACTTTTACCCTCTCCCTCTCTCTCTCTCCTGCCACCATGTAAGACGTGCCTTGCTTCCTCTTCCCCTTCCACCACAATTGTAAGTTTCCTGAGGCCTCCCCAGCCATGTGGAACTGTGAGTCAATTAAACCTCTTTTCTTTATAAATCACCCAGTCTTAGGTAGTTCTTCATAGCAGTGTGAAAATGGACTAATATAGTCACATTTTTTCCTGAGAAAACAGTCACATTTTCCCTAATTTATTTCACATTTCCTATCCTTGGATTCTTGAGAAAGAGGAAAAAAATACTATGTATTATTTTTAGTTTTTTTTAAAATCACATTTCTTAATGTCATTTGCCAAGTCAACTAGCAGACAAGTGACACACACCATAGTTTGCTTGTGCCCTGTTCCAGTTTTTGACACTTACATATACAGATTGAAGCCTGTGGTCTTAGGTGGTGGCATAGGTAGGACAACAAGTTAGTTTTGTGTCGGACTTGAAGAATGCCACATAGGAAGGAAAGCTCCCTAAGACCCTATAAGCCCACAGTGAATGATAAATCGAGGTGCTTATTCTTTTTGACTCCTCCAGAAAATTGAAGGAATAACACACAAGATTTGTCATCATTTCTGAATCATTTAATCCTGAAATGAAATCATGCCTTTTATCTTGGGAATTACTTTGAATACAGACCCATTTGGCATCTAAAAAGTTAGTCTCTTTGACTCATGCATCACACTTCTCAGACAAAGGAACACATTCTTCATTTGGGAAAATAACTTTAAAAAATTCTTGCTACTTGAAACAAGGCCTTGTTAGAGCAGGCTAAAGCTTTGGTTTAGAAATCATATATGAATTCCCTTTTGATCAAACCAGACACTAACCTCAAACAGGACCCAGGTTTGAAACTGAGAAAATCTCAGAGGTGAGATTCTCTGGGCCAGGGGATGGCCAATGGATTAAGAATTCAGGATTATCCACAGGGCAGCCTGTTTCTCACAATAAAACTGAAATGCATATCAAGGAGTAACAAGGTCACCGTGCTATCAAAATGCAATGGGTAATCTCAGAAAGTTCTCAAGAATTAGTGTGTTTCTCTGAAATTGTCTAATTCAGAATGGAAATCTAAAACATTTTGTTGCTTTCAAGGCTAGTTGCTGATGAAACAGGCTGAAAGCCTGCACCAAGTACTTGCTTTTTCTTCTCCTGTTCAATAGTCCCATCTTTAAAATAAAAACAGAAAACTAGACAAAGACTCAAAAACAATCCTTAAACTCCACATTCACCTCCAGCTACCATCCTATGTTTTCAGTCTGTCACTCACATGCAAGTATTTTGCAAGTGCGAATGACCCTCACGGTGTTCAGTGAACCTGTTAGCAGCTCTGGATATGAAGGGATGGCTTACTACTCTTATCAACTAGCTTTACGATAGATCTTTAAATCTAATATGAATCCCTAAAAATATTTCTCCCAGCAGAAAATGGCATGTGCCAAATTTTATTAGTAGGGAATAGTTATAATAGGGCAAGAAGAACTTTTTGCATCTTTAAGGTCAAAGACCAAGAGATGATATGAGTAAAAATCTTGTTTCCTAAGACAACAGAAATTCATCTATTTTGAGGTTATTGATTGTCCTACACTTATTTTTCACTATAAACAAGAGAGGAAGAGCCAACAAAGAATCGTGCAATGGCCCTGCATTTGTAACTAAGCTGGAGCCAGGAAATGGCATTCATCTGTGAAAGAAGTCACTCACTGCCAAATGAGTTCACTGACATTTGGGACAGCAATGGAGAATTTAAAATGGTTAACCTAACACATTAGAAGCGGGATTCTTGGAATGAGCCTTAAATAACAGAAATCTCATTATTGCAGGTCAGAAAAGCTGACTTTTGAGAAGATAAAATTTTGAAATAGGAAGATACGGAATGATTTTTCATTATTCATTTCAAACTTTCAAATGTAATTGTCTCTCAAGTTCCTTACACTTAACCTGAGGCACATTTTCTGTATTTTTATAATTGATTATGAGACTCACTACTTGAATCTTTCTTTCTGATTTGTTTATTCTAGGATACTTTTACAAGAAAAATTAATCTTCAATGTTTTAAAATAAAATATCTCTAAACGTTTACAATGTTAATGAGTAGCTTACACAAATTCAATTATACTTCTCTCTTTTTAGCGATTAAAATATTATAGACTATATTAACACATGTGCTATATGTTATGATATATTATATATTGATAAGTCCATATTTAAGTATAGGTTTAAATATATATGTAAATATATAAAAACAATTAGCAACATATAATGCAAGTAAAAAGTAGTTTAAGGACTTTTTTAGAGTAATTTAAAATTAATTCTATTTTGACCTATTTGCTAGCTTTGAAAAACATCCTCAAATAAGGTATGCTGCCATAAATGTACCCACGCAATCAGTTTATACAGTTTATACATTAGTGCTATGTTCACAGGAGAATTTTATTCAAATGGAAATAATCAATTTGTCGAACCCAATAAAATGCCTAATGTTTATCAGGTATTCACAAATATTAATTCCTGTCTTCTCTTAAGAAACAGTATTCCATGCAGATGAGAAAGTAATTCATTACACAATAAGCAAGAAGTTGTTCCGAATAAGAAGACAGTAAAACATGGCATATATATTATAGTCAAATGCAGGAGCTCAAGTAACAAGTGGAAAGATATTTCATAAACAGAAGAAATCTTTAAGAATCAAAGAAGAATATGTAATTATATTTTGGCTGATTTTCATTTATTTAAAATTTTATGTACCCTTTGAGAAGTCAGTATCATTGGAAAGAAAATGCTCTTCATTTTACAGCAGAAGAATATTAGCGTTGAGAATAGTGTGGGAGATATAAATGCTGTGGAATCTATTAAAAAGGATACAATGGTAAAATAATATCACCTTTCTTTATTATGTGCTTATTATATTCAAGTGACTGAGAATGAACTAGTCATGTCCAGCACAATGACTAAATCATTTGCATTTACTGTTCTTTTTCAGGGTAGGCACTATTTTCTCTCATTTATCCATCCGGAGTATTCACTGAATGAGATATCAATTGATGACTCCCTGATTTTTAGGGTATATGTAAGGATGCCTTGAATTTTCCCCCAGCCCAATGTATTTCTTTAATATTCCAAAGTTTCCCTAAATTTCTTTAAATCTCACTAGGGTGCTAGTTGATAACAAGTAAAATGCACATGCATCTTCAGACTCCTGCACTGGTCAAATTCATTCAAGTTGCGAATCATCTCACCATCCCAGAAGCTCTCTCTGTGTTTGGGCAACACATAGAATCACACGTGAAACTTATATAATGATGCTATCTATGACTCCTCCCTCCAAATGATTCTCGGCACCTTTAGAAATATTATAGATGTGATAATAATTTGGTAGAGGAGGATAGAGGAGTGGTCAACATTACAACACAGCTTCAACTTCAACATTAGTCACTCCAGTTATTAAAAGTTCTTTAATTGTCCCAGCTTTCAGATTTGCTTTCTGCCTGTTGCTCTCTGAGTGGTACCCAGGTTCATGCCTTCTTTCTCTCTTTTGTATTGCTCTTTCCCCCTCTTCTTTTCTCTAAGTATCAGAAAAGAAAACAAAACCCAAAAAACAAAAACAAAATGAAACAAAAACCCAAATCATTCTTTTATAAAACAATTTGGCCATTTTCTACAAGTCTGGCCAATTCTAAGGTTGCCTCAACTCCTAATATTACCTATGCCTTGGCGTTCTCATCTTTTACCAAAGCTATTCAAGACATTTATCGCTACAAACAGTGTTATATCCCTCAAAATAATTCTCGTGCCCCATATTAAGGTTATAAAAGTTTCACCAACAAACCCTCCTTTCCTTTTTCCTTCCCTCCACTCTTATGTAAAGATAAACTCTTTAGAATACACTAGAGTTTTCCAAAATAAGACACTGAAGATACAATTTTCCTGTATCTTTTAGTTCATGAGTGAATGGATTGTTAGTAAGAGCCAGTTTCAAACATTACCTTATGATTTGCATGGCTGCTCTCCTTTTCATTTGAACTTAACAATATATAGGGAATGATAATTATGTGGCTGCAAAGTTAAATGTCCCATGAAAAGTCCTTCACAAACTGTATAAACACAGAACTTATTCATTACTCAATGTAGATGGCCAATGTATACCAGTCCTGTTTTTAATTGTGACTCTGCCTCATCGACAGAAACAATTCTTTATACTCAAATTTTTTCTCCAGTATGTGACTGTTCTTTAAGCCTGGCTTCAACACATTGCTGCATGACAGTTCAAACTAGAGCATTCATAATGACAAATCTACAAGAAATTTTCTTACCTACATACATAACAAATGGTCTTTTAATGTGGCAGTTTTATCATCACTGACAAGTACTTAAGAAGTACCCACTGTTGTGTTTCTCTGTTCGAATTGCTAGAGAATCTTAGTGGATGGTTCCAGAATTATGAAAGAAAAATAATTTGGAACACAGAAAGAGCTAGACAATAGCTATTATTTTTCTGGCACTAATGAAAATGTAGCTAGGTTATATAATTAGTAGAGTAATCATGTATAGTTTTGTTTTGTTTTTATCAAGAAAAGTTCAGTTCACCACTCAGATATCCAGTGATTTCACATGGCTAACTCAGAGACTATAAAATAGGCAGTATTGTTGTGCAAATTAGTTAACTTCTCATGGGAAATTTTTTAGGAGTGTGGAAAAACAGTAGAATCCACAGACCATTACAACAGAGTGGAACTTGTATAAAACCTATGGCAGAGACATTAATTTCTCTGCCATATATCACTTCCCTCATGGGTTCATTTGCTTCATTCACAGCCATGGAAGAGAATTTCTCTATATAAAGAATGACCTCGTCCCATATAAGGAATGACCTCGTCCACCTTGGCCTCAGCTAATTGGGTCAGGACTCATAGGGAAGGCAGTTACTCCTGTGGTTGACTAAGAGCCAATCACATTGCCTATCTCTTGAGAACTTCATCTGAGGGCAGATAACAGACTTGGGAGCTGTGTCTCCAGTGAGGCCAGTTAGTATCTGGTAGAGAAGGTACTGAACACTTCATTGTTCATCCCTACTGCAGCCTGCTCATTCCCATTTTTTGAGACTCCTGGAATCTCAGATTTAAGTTTCAGTTATTTGCAGTTGGGGATATTGGAAGAATACTTAGAGTAAGTCGTTTGTTGGACTCCCTCACAAAAATAAAAGGAATTCCTAAATGGAATGTGTTATCCTGGATTGGATCCTGGAATACAAAAAGGCCATCAGAGAAATGCAAATAAAAACCACAATGAGATACCATCTCACACCACTTAGAATGGCAATCATTAAAAAGTCAGGAAACAACAGGTGTTGGAGAGGATGTGGAGAAATAGGAACAATTTTACACGGTTGGTGGGATTGTAAACTAGTTCAACCATTATGGAAAACAGTATGGCGATTCCTCAAGGATCTAGAACTAGAAGTACCATATGACCCAGCCATCCCATTACTGGGTATATACCCAAAGGATTATAAATCATGCTGCTATAAAGACACATGCACATGTATGTTCATTGCGGCACTATTCACAATAGCAAAGACTTGGAATCAACCCAAATGTCCATCAGTGACAGACTGGATTAAGAAAATGTGGCACATACACATCATGGAATACTATGCAGCCATAAAAAAGGATGAGTTTGTGTCCTTTGTAGGGACATGGATGCAGCTGGAAACCATCATTCTCAGCAAACTATCACAAGAACAAAAAACCAAACACTGCATGTTCTCACTCATAGGTGGGAACTGAACAATGAGATCACTTGGACTCAGGAAGGGGAACATCACACACCAGGGCCTATTATGGGGAGTGGGGAGGGGGGATGGATTGCATTGGGAGTTATACCTGATGTAAATGATGAGTTGATGGGTGCTGACGAGTTGATGGGTGCAGCACACCAACATGGCACAAGTATACATATGTAACAAACCTGCACGCTATGCACATGTACCCTAGAACTTAAAGTATAATAATAAAATAAATAAATAAAATTTAAAAAAACGAGAAAGGTCAATAGTGGGAAAATACTATTGAAATCTTACTGATGAAATCAGTAAATTACTTACAATACTGATGAAATCTTAAAGTCTGTACTTAGTAGTATTACATCAATGCTAGCTTCTTAGTTTTGATAAATGTACCACAGTTATGTGCAGTATGAACACTGGTAGAAGGTGAATGTAGGCTGTACAGCAACACTCTACTATCCTTGCAACTCTTCTGTAAACCTAACATTATTTCAAAATAAAAAGTTAGATAGATATCAAGACAGATGATGATAGACAGATAGACAGGCAAGCAGACAGACAAAGATAAATAGAAAAAAATACAGAAAGAAATTTGGAGCCAGAAAAGTGAAACCCATATTCTATGATAGTGAAAGGTAGAAATTGCCCTAAAATTTTACTCTCATTACTTAGAAGACTTGTGTTTTTTTCTTTATCAGAATTTCCTGATGTGGAATCCTTTAAATATTGGTTCTTCAGAACATTAAGAGGTTGAAAACAAAAAAAGGTGAAAAGTAAGAGTTTTCCCATGATTAAACTAGGTTTAAGAAACACTGGGATAAACCAAGGTTTATTCCCTACAAATTTTTCTGAGCCTTCTTTGATGGGCTATTTCGCGGGACCATTATTCTGAGGAAACCATATTGGGAAATGTCCCATCCCCATGAAGTCCACCTAGACTTTTTTCAATCACAAGTACATTTTGTATATTTCTCACAGAAAAATTCATGAGACAATAAGTACATGATAACATACCTTGATAGCAGCTCTCCCAGGCCCAGCACTTCCTAATGGTGTTGGTCATGCTGATATTTAACCTTAGTGTTAGTTATGGTGGCCATGAGGAGAAGTAAGAGTAGAGTCTGAGGAGGACAATCACTGATTACCTTGTGAAATGCCTCATTTGAGGTCTCTGCATAGCATTCAAGACAGGGGTCATCTCCCTTACATCAAGGGCATTGGAGCCACTTCTGAAAGCCAGGAGGACTCAGGGAAGTCAAGGGGGATGTCCAGAGCAAAATCATCCTAAGTTTCAAATAGTCCTTCTTCCCTATCAGGGCCTTGACTTTGACATCGAGGAATTGCCTAGGTTCAGAATTAATTCTTAGGAAACTTGTCACTTTTCTAATGAAGTTTGTGCCTGATCTTCAGCCCTGTTTGCCCTTTGGCTGCAGGAGATGAGTATCTGTCAATGCAGCTAAGGAGGCTCTTAGACACTCACACTTTGCTGTAAATTGTGGATTAGTCTGCCTGGGCCTGCCATTTTGAGAGGATTTGCAGAAGAAAGGGCATAAAGAATGCAGGACAGGAAGGAAGGCAGGCAAGCAAGAAAGCGGTCTTGGCTGGAAATGAGTCTCATCTATCTGAGCCCCTGAGGGGCTCAGAAGTGGCAAGTATATACCCTAGAAGTTGTACTATCTTGAGACAAAGAAGCTGGTCTTTTCTCCTCCTGGATCAGTCAGTTATTAACCTCTAGCTGTCCTCTTGAAGTAAGAAGTAAGGTCCTGTTAGAAGTGGCAGCACCTGCTGAGCACAGTGGCTCACTCCTGTAATCCCAACACTTTGGGAGACTGAGGCGGGCAGATCACCTGAGGTCAGGAATTTGAGACCAGCCTGGCCAAAAAAAAATTAACCAGGCATGGTGGATTATGTCTGTAATCCGAGCTACTCAGGAGGCTGAGGCAGGAGAATTGCTTGAACCCAGGAGGCAGAGGTTGCAGTGAGCTGAGATCACACCAATGCATTCCAGCCTGGGAGACAGAGTGAGACTCCATCTCAAAAGAAAAAAAAAAAAAAAAGAAGAAGAAGAGGCAACAACTATTCAGCTGAGGGCGATTCTTAGGTGAAGTATGCCACTGTGAGGGAAGCAGAGTAACTCACAGCACCTGGGAGCTATCTAGCTGGAGTGGTGAAGGTGATCCGTGTGGGCCCCAAAAGCATTTCTACAGATTCCCCAATGCCAACCTTGAGCTACTCTAACCTTCATTGATTCCCCAGCTCATAGCTCCTCTACAGTAATAACCCATGCCCACTGTGTTCAATCTGCTGCATTTTGCTATGCATATCAATAATTTTATAGATTATCATTTTACCTGTCCAGCTCTATTTCTTGGCATCGAAAGATAAGAATTGGGTAATATATTTGGTTTTTATATTGTTTAAGTCACAATGTTGAACTTTTGGTTGAGACATAAACACTCAGTGATTAGTAGAATAGACAAAGTGTCTATGATATATAACTATTAATACCGTACTTCTTCTAAGCTTACAAGAAATACTTTACTGATTAGAGAACAGCAGAAATTGAGTAAAACTAAAAGAAGTTAAAAAAATCAATGGGAAAATATTTATGAATAATGAGAATTCTGTATTAGTAAGGATCAAACATTACATGCAGCAGCCAAAACATTTGAACAAATGACACAGTAAACTATCAAATACTCTCCATTAGGCAAACTGTGAGACATAAAAATTATAAGATGTTACATTAAAAAAAATCTAAAGACATTGTAGCTTGTATTTACTTAACACAGCAGCCATAGAGTGGATTTTTTTCTTGTGGTGAATAAAAGATAGCAAAGTAATCAGAAGTGGTAGCTACATTTTTAAAGAAAGTAAGTAGAAGTGGATGATAACACAGATACATGAGGCCATTTGAGTAGAGAGAGGTGATGTTCCAGAGAACTCAGAAATTGCCACACCTGTACAATAGAAGGACATCCTATGCTCACGGATGGCAAAATCAATATTATGAAAATAACCATACTGCCAAAAGCAATCTATAAATTCAATGCAATTCCCATCAAAATACCACCACCATTCTTCACAGAACTAGAAAAAAAAATCCTAAAATTCATATGGAAGCAAAGAGAGCCTGCATAGCCAAAGCAAGACTAAACAAAAAGAACAAATCTGGAGGCATCACATTACCTGACTTCAAACTATACTACAAGGTCATAATCACCAAAACAGCATAGTAGTGGTATAAAAATAGGCACATAGACCAATGGAACAGAATAAAGAACCTAGAAATAAACCCAAATACTTACAGCCAGCTGATCATTGACATAGCAAACAAAAACATTAAGTGGGGAAAGGACACCCTATTCAACAAATGGTGCTGAGATAATTGGCAAGCCACATGTGGAAGAATGAAACCAGATCCTCACCTCTCACCTTATTAAAAAATCAACTCAAGATGGATCAAAGACTTAAATCTAAGACCTGAAACCATAAAGATTCTAACAGGTAACATTGGAAAAACCCTTCTAGATATTGGCTTAGGCAAAGACTTTATGATCAAGAACCTAAAAGCAAATGCAATAAAAACAAAGATAAATAGATGAGACTTAATTAAACTAAAAAGCTTCTGCACAGCAAATAATAATAATAATAATCACAGAGTTAAAAGACAACCCACAGAGTGAGAAAAAAAATCTTCACAATCTGTACATTCAACAAAGGACTAATATTCAGAATCTACAAATAACTCAAACAAATCAGCAAGAAAAAAACAAACAATCCCATCAAAAAGTGGGCTAAGGATGTGAATAGACCAAGCGTGTGGAAAAATGTTCAACATCACTCATTATCAGGGATATGCAAATCAAAACCACAATGCAATACTACCTCACTCCTGCAAGAATGGCCATAATCAAAAGAACAACAACAAAAAAATAGATATTGGCATCGATACAGTGAAAAAGAAACACTTTAACACTGATGGTGGGAATGTAAACATAGTACCCCTATGGAAAACAGTGTGAAGATTCCTTAAAGAACTGAAAGTAGATCTACCCTTTGATCCAGCAATCCAAATATTAGCTATTTACCCAGAGGAAAAAAGTCATTATATGAAAATGAATCTTGCACACACTTGTTTACAGCAGCACAATTTGCAATTGCAAAAATATGATATCAGCCCAAATGCCCATCAAACAGTGAGTGGACAAAGAAAATATTGTACATATATAACATTTATATTATTGAATTTATATGTATTGAATAAAGTCAATCATCTTCTGCCATAAATAAACACTTATAGGCCAGGCGCAGTGGCTCACACCTGTAATTCCAGCACTTTGGGAGGCCAAGGCAGGTGGATCACCTGAGGTCAGGAGTTCAAGACCAGCCGGCCAACATGGTGAAAACCCATCTCAACTAAAAATACAAAAAAATGACCTGGGCGTGGTGGTGGGTACCTGTAATGCCA
>NW_012115389.1:2040041-2096030 GCF_000951035.1 Colobus angolensis palliatus
GGCCTGGTGGAGTGCACCCATAATGCCAACTACTTTGGGAGGCTGAGGCAGGAGAATTGCTTGAACCCAGATGGCAGAGGTTGCAGTGAGCCAAGATCGTGCCATTGTACTCCAGTCCAGGCGACAAAAGTGAAACTCTGTCTAAAAAATAATAACAAATAAATAAACATTTATATTTATGGAAGAAAGTCAATTTCTTTATCCAATTAATGAGTGGATAAAGAAATGTTACGTATACACACACACACACACACACACGTATATATATAAAATGGAATACTACTCAACCATAAAAAGGAATGAAATAATGGCATTTGCAGCAATCTGGATGGAATTGGAGATTATTATTCTAAGTGAAGTAACTTGGGAATAGAAAACCAAACATCATGTGTTCTCACTCACATGTGAGAGCTAAGCTATGAGACACAAAGGCATAAGATTGAGACATTGGACTTTGAGGACATGGAGGAAACGGTGGGGTGGGGTAGCAAGGGATAAAAGACTACACATTGGGTACAGTGTACATTGCTTGGGTGGTGGGTGCACCAAAATTTCAGAAATCACCTCTAAAGAATTTATTCATGTAACCAAACATCACCTGTTCCTCCCAAAACCTATTGAAATAAAAAAATTAAAAATTAAAAATAATAATAGAAGGAATGGGCATTACTCAATATCATAGACGGAAAAATTCTAAATATAGTCATACTATTCATACATGGTTCCCACCTGACCTTTTAAAGAGCTAAATATTTTAGACATTGAGACAAATCTTCAATGAGACACAAATGCATTATTTAGGCGAGCAGGTGCTGGCTTCTGCAGTCATTTCAAAACCTCTCAGTAGAATCAAAGGAAACATGCTTAGCTCACAAAGAGCAGTTTTAATCTCCGCTACCAGGGTTCAATCATGGAAACAAAATTTTGCTTAATTCTTGTCTTTTTCAAGGCCCAGCTCCCATGAATTTCTTTCTCAGTTCTCTAGATAAGAAATTTAAGTAAAAATAGAAAGCATGATTCTATTTAACTATCTCTAAGACACTGGGAATCAAGGGAGCACAACACAAGTCTTTAACTCATGTAGTAAAACAGCACTACTGGTGATATGGTTTGGCTGTGTCCTCACTCAAATCTCATCTTGAATTGTAGCTCCCACAATTCCCACATGTAATGCGAGGGACCTGGTGGGAAGTAATTGAATCATGCGGGCAAGTCTTTCCTGTGCTGTTCTCATGATAGTGAATAAGTCTCACAAGATCTGATGGTTTCATAAAGGGGAGCTTCCCTTCGCAAATTCTCTCTTTGCCAGTGGCCACGTAAGACGTCCCTTTGCTCTTCTTTCATTTTCCGCCAAGACTGTGAGGCCTTCCCAGTCATGTGGAACTGTGAGTCCATTAAACCTCTTTCCTTTATAAATTACCCAGTGTCAGGTGTGTCTTTATCAGCAGCGTGAAAATGGACTACTTTGATTGGTAAAGAGATTCATGACATGTTGGCAAAGAACATGGCCTGGCTTCAGAATGTGAAGGTCGGGAAGTCAGAGCCAGCTTTGACACAGAGGGCTTAGCTGATCAGCAGAGGTCAGCTTCAGCAGGTGATGGCTACACTTTGGTGAGACCATTGTGCCCAGAGGCACCACTTATAACTGAGAGGACTGACTGGTGAGTCCTCATGAAATATTTCTTATGGCCTCCATGAAAATGTTGGAGACATAAATCTGCAAATAATCCCTAGAGATCCAGAGATTTCACAATTAAGGAAATATCAATCAATTAGGGTTTTCTGGATGAAAACTTCAGACAGCAACTCATGTGATCCAACAGGAAAGAAAATCATTAGAGTGATGGAGGGTAGCTCACAGATTCAAGGAGAAAGCAGAATAAGGCAGGAATCAGCATAGCTCTGGATGCCAATAAATATCCCCTTAGATCTGCTTCCTGTGTGAATTTTTGCTCTGTTTTCACTCTGTTCATGGCTTACTTTCCAGAAAGATCAACTCTTTAGTTTAGCTTCAGTCATGTGCTCATTCTTTGGCTACAGAAGAGCTAAGTGCCTTGATTGGCAGACTGTACTTAATTGGACACGAAATAGACTGTATTCTATGGAACAAAGATACTCCTCCCAAAGGGAAATCAGGATCTTGTTCCAAAATTAGGCACATTTTAGGAGGAAAAGGTGTACAGAACCACTGAAGTTTAGTTAATTGTTAGTATACTTAAATAAGTTGGTGTGGAACACCAATGAAGATAATTCAATGAAAAGATACTCAGTTGTGCAAGACCAAAATGACCTACATTAAACAAAGTAAGGGAACCGAGACCAGTGGCATGAAAAGAAAAGGAAGGCAGCTCAAAGTAGATTGGAAATGGAGAGAAAAAGAATAGAACTAGAGACCAGTCTTTCAAGTTCCTAAATACAATGTGACATCCATCCTTGAGGGTAGAATGTCTTCATGGGTGTTTTACTCATATTTGATTTCAAAGCTTAGTCCCTCCTAAGTATACAGCAGATCAATGTTCTATAAAGTTTTGCTGAATTTTTGGTGAATAAATAAATAAATAGACTAGCAAATGAATGGATGGGTGGATAGATAAAAGGGAGGACAGCTAACAAAATAATGCTAATTTGGCCAATAGAAATAGACAAAATACACCATGGTAGTGTGCTTTTGTTAGAGCAGAGGTCCATTAAGTAAAGTCGGGTCATTAGGTTAACTACAAGGCAAGTCATGACTCATGCTTAAATTTCGAAGGTGTCTTATAGAAATCAGAGGGATCTAATTTCTTTCACTTCTGCATACTCAAAGAACACAGTTGCACAGTTGTTGGCCTCAAACAACTTGTGTGAGTGAGGAGTCGACTTCAATGTCTCAGCTTTTGGAAATTACCCAAAATATACCAAAATCCTTTCATCTTGTAAAGTTATGTACAATCAATATCTAGCCATTTTGTTTGCTGTTCTCCTCTAAAGTTTTCTAGAATGGTAGCTAGACTAACCTCATAAAAGCATGTAAAGTAAACCTGAACTTTGACATGCAACGGGAAATAATAAGTTAATTCAAGTCCTTCACAGAAATCCTGATGAAATTGCCACAACTCAGCCAGGATCATTGCTATGTTTTAAGGGTTTTATTTCTTAGAACATTTCCTAGTTCAAAAAAGGAAAAAAGAGAGAGCTCAATAATGTAGTCCTTTGTAATTAAAATCTTTGAGATGAGATTATCTGATTTCCTCTTTTATAGCAAAGTTTTGCTTGTGGCAAGCTTTCTGAAAACCTATGAGCGTTTCTGGCTTGACTTCAGCTTGCTGTTTTTAATGTGACTTTTTCCGACAGACCCAATTAGAAGTTTGATATGTTTTCTGTTGTACCGTTCAGTGATATACTAAATACCTTCACATTTTTGTGCAACCAGTCTCTAGAACTAGTCATCTCACAAAACTGAACCTCTATTACTCATTAAACAATAACTCTCCACTTTTATCTCCTCCAAGTCCCTAGCAAACATCATTTTACTTTCTGTTTCAATTAGTGTGACTATGGTATATTTCACTTAACCTATAACCTGCTAACTATATTGTAGCATGTGCCACAATTTTAAATCTCCTTTTTTTAAGACTGAATATATTCCATATATTCAAAATAGCTTGTTAAGTGGGGCAAACCCAATGATTGTCTCACCCTCAGTAGGTTACTGGGTGCTTAAAAAGTGCCTTTAAAAGCAGGAAGCCACATCCTCCAAGGGCTAGACAAGTGGCCTTTGAAAGCTGCAGCTTTAAAAGTCGGGAAGTTTGTACAGAGAATAGAAGCACTGGAGGTGAGCAACCAGATGGAGTCACAAGAGAGCCAAGCAGACGGTGGCCTGCCACAGGAACGCCTGCTCATCCAGGTATATCTCTCCTCTTTTTTCCTTTTCTTTCTTCTGTCATTCCTTCCGCCAATATTTACAGAACAACTTTGTGTTGACACTATTTTAGGCCCTCAGGATATATTGGTGAACAAAGGAGATTTTCTAAAATTCTGCTCTCAAAGTGCTGCGATTACAGGCTTGAAATACCGTGGGCCGAGGTTGGTGGATCACGAGATCAGAAGTTCGAGATCAACCTGGCCAATGTGGTGAAATCCCGCCTCTGCTAAAAATACAAAAATTAGCCCGGTGTGGTGGTGGGCATCTGTAATTCCAGCTACTCGGGAGGCTAAAGCAGGAGAAATGCTTGAACCTGGGAGGTGGAGGTTGTAGTGAGGCGAGATTGCACCACTGCATTCCAGTCTGGGTGACAGAGCAAGACTCTGTCTCAAAAAAAAAGAAAAGAAAAGAAAAGAAAAAAAATTCTCTGCTCTCATAGAGTTTACATTTTGGTGTAACATTTCTCATTGCTTCTTTCTTCTCTCTACTCTTTTCTGGAATCAGCTTTTAGAGGTAGAACCAAAGTTTTTGCTGTGGCCAATGATTCAAAACCCCAGTCCCAGAGCAATTAAAAAACAAAAGGCTTCTGTCAACCCAGTCAGTGCTGGGCCTCAGGGGTTCTACTAAATGTCCCCAGATTATTTTGTTAAGCATTCATCACTACTCATAAAACATAAGTCTCTAACTCTCAGGGATGAACTAAGAGGCCACAGAAAGGAATGGGAAAATGGTTAAGACCATGGGGTTTGAAATTAAATTCAAAATGAGCTCTACTACACTCTGCTTGTCGACCAAGAAATATAACTGATGGATGTCCAGTAGGGTGGTTCTAGGCAGGCTGTTGGCTCTGGGTGTAGAAACTAACAACAAATTATTTCCCAATTTAAATTGTGGTCTCAGTTTGGTTTAAGCTGTCCACGGAAAATAAAGTGAACCATTCCAAGAGTAGGCTATTTTTCATATCTTCTTAGGCTTTGTACCATATCTGAATTGCACATAAATTGCATTAAGCCTTCCTACATACAAGTCAACTAAAATCAGCTAAGTTCTTGACAATGTTAAGTTGTCAGGTTGGCAGTGTAATAGTTCACTAGTGTAAACGATGAACTGGAAATTTTAGTGAGTGAGTTCCTATCATGAATAGGATTAACAATTCCATGAGCATTTGAGAGTGTAATTACTTATGATCTGCAATATTTATGTTCTCTTTGGGCATCATTATGTTTTTCTATATGAGTAATCTTATAACCCATACATCTATAAAGGTCCAAAGATATTCACATATGCTTATATTTAATTTCATTTAAAATATCTATATTACACTCAAAAATTCAAAGAAGGATAAATGAGAATAATGTGAAACTGGTTACTGGAACAGAAAATAAATATAATTCTTCAAAAATGAGATTGGCTTCAAATGTTACATGATAATTTCACATACACTGTAAATATATATATAATTTTACATAAAGCATGAAAATATTAACTCTTCTATAAGTAATTATTACTGCTATTGATTTGCTAATTATTTTTAAATACTTAATGTATTGATTTAAGTTATAAGCAATGTGGTGTGTTAATAAAAGAAAAAAATCTCTCCCTTTCAAACAAGAAAAAGATACCATGGTCTATACATAACCAGAAAAGTTACATACAGATTAAACTATACAAGGGTCCTAGGGCAGTAAAGAATATCTAAATCTCATATTTCTCATTATTTGCTGTTTCCAGTTTGAAGATATTACAAATAGTGTTGCTAGGAATATTCTTGTACATATCTGCTGGTGATTATATACAAGAGTTTACTTTTATTGTCTTCTCTGACTAGGGCCCATAGTACAAAGTTGAATAGAAAAAAACAACTGTATCTCTGACATACTCTTAATTTTTAAAGAGATACTTCCAATGTTTTCCCACTCAGAATTATGTTTACTGTAATTTTTTGGTATAAACCTTTACCATGTTATATATTTCTACTTTGTTAATTTTTTTTTTACCATGAAGGGGTACTGAAATGCATCAAATGTTTACGTACACCTATTGTCATAGAGTTTTATGTGCTTTAATTTGCTCATATGAATAGCACTTTTAGGTTTGCTAACATTAAAATACTTTTGAATTCCTAAGAAACCCAACTTAATCAATTCGTGTTATCTTATAAACACAGGTGAATTTGGTTTGCAAGTACTTTGTTTGGGGTATTCAGAGGAAGCTGGTAGAATAGGAGGTCCCAGGTGCTCTCCCTGGCATAGAAAGCTCAACTACAACTATCTACTGATAAGAACACCTTGGTGAAAATCTCAAAACTTGGGAATAAGCTTGAGACACCTGAATGGACCATGGAAGCGAATAAGAACAGCGTTAGATAGGTGTTGCCTCTCCACATCCTCCAAGTCAACGCAGCACCACACACAGAGGATCCCCTGGATCAACAGCAGGAAAAGAGAACAAAAAACTCACATCCAGGTCCCCTAGCATCCTGCGAAGCCGAAGCCCACTTTGTCTCATGGGAAACACAGGGGAGAAAGGCATGACTAGACCGCCTTGGGTCAGATAGAAACAAAGCAAGAAGGCACTGCCTATAGTGACCTGCACTCAGATCTTGGTGGTAGCTCCATATTACTGCCAGCAGAGGTGCCGATCCGAGGTAACAGCAGCACAGCCCACCAGTAGAGCCAGACTGGGTGCTCCCAGAGCATATTAATTAGGCTTGAGTCTTTGTTTGTTTATTTATTAGAGACAGTATCTCCCTCTGTCACCCAAGCTGGAGTGCAGTGGCACAATCATAGCTCATTGTAGCCTGGAATTCCCAGCCTCAAGAGATCCTCCTGCCTCAGCCTCCCAGGTAGCTGAGATCACAGGGACGTGCCATCATGCTTGGTTATTTATTTTTTGTAGAGATGGGGTCTCACCGTATTGCCCAGGCTGGTGTCAAACTCCTGGCCTCAAACAACTCTGCCACCTGGGCTTCTTAAAGTGCAGGGATTATAGATGTGAGCCACAGAGTCTGGCCTGGCTTGAGTTCCTAGATGGCTAGCCTCCATCCCCAGCCTCAAGGCCCCTTTTAGCAAAGCTCAGGCACTAGACTTGTACATCCAGGCTTTCAAACAATGGCTCAGTGCAGCCTCAAAGCCCACCCTAAAGCTCTGCCCAGATGAAGAGGAAAAACTCAACCACGCATTTCTACCAAGCAAGAAAAAATGTTCAACATCACTAATCATTAGGGAAATGAAAATTAAAACCACAGTGAAATATCATCTCATACTCATCGAAATGGTGATTAAATGTCTTATTTAAAAGACGAAGATTACACACACTGTTGTTGAGAATGTAAACATAGCCATTATAGAAAACAGCATGAAGTTTTTTCTTCAAAAAACTAACAATAGGATTACCATATAATCCAGAAACTACATTAAAGAGATATCTGCATGCCCACATTCATTGCAGCACTATTCACAATAGCCAAGTTATGGAATCAACTGAAGTGTCCATCAGCAGATGAATGGATAAAGAAAATGTGGTGTATATACTGTATTTGTCCATTTTCACGCTGCTGATAAAGACATACCTGAGACTGGGTGATTTATAAAGGAAAGAGTTTTAATTGACTCACAGTTCCGTATGGCTGGGGAGTTTCATAGTCATGGCAGAAGGCAAAGGAGAAGCAAAGTTACGCCTTACATGGCAGCAGGCAAAGAGAGAGTGAAAGCTAAGCAGAAAGGGAAACCCCTTATAAAACTATCAAATCTTGTGAGACTTATTCACTACCAAGAGAACAGTGTGGGGGAAGACCCACCCCCTGATTCAGTTACTTCCCACTGGGTCCCTCCCATGACACATGGGAATTGTGGGAGCTACAGTTCGAGATGAGATTTGGGTGGGAACACAGCCAAACCATATTATATATGCAATGGGCTACTATTCAACCATAAAAGGGAAGAAAATTCTTTCATCTGCAACAGCATGGATGGACCTGGAGAACATTATGCTAGGTAAAATAAGTGAGTCTGAGAAAGACAAAAACCACATGTTCTCACTTATATGTGGAATCTAAAACAACTGAATTCACAGAAGCAGGGAATAGAAGGGTAAGGGTGGTAGAATGGGGCAATGTCAGTCAAAGGATAGAAAATGACAGTTAAACAAGAGGAATAAATAAGTATTTAAGATGATGGGTATATTCATTCATTTGATACAATCATTGCACAACATACATATGTCATGACATCACTGTGTATCCTATAATTCTATACAATTACAATTTGTAAAAAACAAAATTAAAAATAATTTAAAAAATATTTTGTTTGGGGTTTTGCATCTATGTTTATGAGTAAGATTGGCCTGTAGCACTCCTTTCTCATGCGTTTTTTTTATCTAGTTTTAGCATCAAACGTTATGCTGACTTCATAGAATGAGTTAGATAGGAATCCTTCTTCAATTCCCTGGAAATGGACCCGAGATTGAACTAATCTGTCCCTTAAGTGTTTGCTCAGCTATAAATATACAAGGGGCCGGGCACAGTGGCTCATGCCTGTAATCTCAGCACTCTGGGAGGCCGAGGTGGGTGGATCACCTGAGGTCAGGAGTTTGAGACCAGCCTGGCCAACATGGTGAAATCCCGTCTGTACTAAAAATGCCAAAAAAATTAGCTGGGCGTAGTGGCAAGCACTTGTAATCCTGGCTACTCGGGAGGCTGAGGCAGGAGAATCGCTTGAAGCTGGGAGGCGGAGGTTGCAGTGAGCCAAGATGGCGCCATTGCACTCCAGCCTGGGCAACAAGGGAGAAACTGCATCTCAAAAAAATAGATAAATAAATAAATAAACAAACAAGACACTGCATCTGGGGCCTCCTTTGTGAAATGATATTTGTCTTAGTCAGCTCAGGCTGCTAGAACAAAACACCATAGACAGAGTGACTTAAACAATAGAAATTTATTTTCTTGCTATTCTGAAGTCTAGAAGTCCCAGGTCCTGAAGCCAGCATGGTTGGTTTCTGGTTGGGGCTCCTCCCTGTCTTGTAGAAGGCAGTCTTTTCAATGTGTCTTCACGTGGCAGGAAGAGAGACAGTGCAAGGTTTCTGGTGTCATTTCTTATGGGGGCCCAGCCCATCCTGAGGACCCCACCCTCGTGATTTGATCTAACCCTGATTACTTCCCAGAAGCCCCATTTCCAAATACTGTCACAATGGGGATTAGGGCTTCAACATATGACATTTAAGAGGACACATTCAGTCCACAGCAATGTTAAACAACTTTTAAAGTTTCCTTAATAATTGTAAAATAATTTATTCTTTCTATTCCTACTTGGATATATTTTTCATTGATTTTAAATTTTTTGGCATAAAAGATGATCCCCTTAGTTTATTATTATATTTTAATCTCTTCTCAATGTGCAATTAGTTCTTCATTCTCATGCTTAATATTTTGGTATATACCTTTGCACCTTCCTTCTACTTTTCTGGATTAATTTTGCCAAAGTTCTTTTTTCAACTTCATTAATATTTTTCAAATAGCCAAAAGAGGTTTGTAGATCTTTTCTATAATTTCCTTATTTTCTACTTTATTGATTTCTGCTATTGCCTTTAGTTTGTCTAATATAGTTTGTTCTAAAGAAAAGACATTATTATTATTATTATTGGAGTCTCACTCTGTTGCCAGGTTGGAGTGCAGTGGCTCGATCTCGGCTCGCTGCAACCTTTGCCTCCCAGGTTCAAGCGATTCTCCTGCCTCAGCCTCCTGAGTAGCTGGGACTACAGGCATGTGCCACCACGCCCAGCTAATTTTTGTATTTTTAGTAGAGACAGGGTTTCACCATGTTGGCCAGGCTGGTCTTGATCTCTTGACATCGTGATCCTCCCGCCTTCACCTTCCAAAGTACTGGGATTACAGGCGTGAGCCACCACGCCCAGCCATAAAAATTTTTAATCATTTTTATTTCATACTTTCACACTAATTTAAAGGAGGATAAAAAGATGACAAGTCTCTTATGGGTGTACACCTGTATTAGTTGTCAGTTTATTGCCTCTCAGCCACAAAACCACTGTTCATTGCCCTGCTGAGGATACTGGAGCTGGAGCTACTAAACATTCTTCCTTTGCCGTTAGAGGGTCTGGAAGGGATGCTGCAGGAAGAAGATTCTTCCTGTGAGATGCCTGCTTTTTGTTCTTGTTGTTCCTACAGTGCAAGGCTAGGCTGTAGTACACCCAGTGGAACTCACTGCCAGCTGGTTTCAATGGCGTCCCTATGGGTACTTCCCAGCATCTCTTATGGGTGATTTCCCAGTAAGTCCTACAGGGACCCAAACCCACTTCCCAGAGAATTTCATCTCCCTCCAAATTCCTCATAAATGTCATGGGCACTGCAGCAGGGGGTTTTCTGCCCACCAGCACCCCGGTGGGAGCTTTCCAGTTTCCCAGTACCAGTCCTTGGCCTCCACCTGCTATAATGGAGCAGCTTAAGCCTGGGGCAACTCCACTAACTTCAGCCTCCACTGGGTTTTAACTTCATCCTTTCCATTGAGATCTGAATCCCATCCTTAAAGAGGGGTCCTCTTCCAAGTTGTTGTCTCCCTTAGCATTAGGTACTTTGTAGAACTCTCTTTTATCCCCTTTTCAGTAGCTAATCCCCTGCAAAGAGTCGGTAATTTTTTTTTGGCATGAAACCTCCCTGTTCAAATTACTTGGTTGTTTCTGTTTTCTGACTGAACCCTGACCGATACAAAACCCCCCACAAAATATATATACATACAAGAATATTTATAGCATCACCATTTAATAGACAAAAGTGGAAAGCTACTGAAATACTTATTAATAATAGAATGGTAAATTAATTACAGTATGTTTATACAGTATATATTTGATTTCTGTTGCTGTATAACAAATTACCTCAAACTAAGTCAATTAAAATAGCACACAGTTATTTATTTCTTATTTTTTATTTTAATTTTAAGTTCTGGGGACATGTGCAGGATGTGCAGGCTTGTTACATAGGTAAACGTGTGCCATGGTGGTTTGCTGCACCTATCAACCCATCACCTAGGTATTAAGCCCTGCATGCATTAGCTATTTTTCCTAATGGTTTCCCTCCTCCCACCGCATCCCTATAGGCCCCAATGTGTGTTGTTCCCCTCTCTGTGTCCGTGTGTTCTCATGGTTCAGCTCCCACTTATAAGTGAGAACATGTGGTGTTTAGTTTTCTGTTCCTGCGTTAGTTTGCTAAGGGCAATGGCTTCAAGCTCCATCCATGTCCCTACAAAGGACATGATCTCATTTCTTTTTACGGCTGCATAGTATTCCATAGTGTAAATGTACCACATTTTCTTTATCCAGTCTCTCATTGATGGGCATTTGGGTTGATTCCACGTCTTTGCTATTGTGAATAGTAAAACAGCACACATTATCCATAGTTTCCATGGATCTGGAGTCTTAGCACAACTTAACTAGGTCCTCTGCTCAGGGTCTCACAAGATTTTAATCAAGGTGCTGGCCAGGCTGTGCTCTCATATGAGGGCTGTATTAGGGAAGAATCTGCGTCTAAGTGCATTCAGGCTGTTGGCAAAATTCCCTTCCTGTGGCTGTGTGACTGAGGACTCTGGCTTCTTACTGGCAGCCTGCAGTTCCCTGCCACATGGCCTTCTCCATGGGGAATTTATAGCAGACCTGGTGGCTTCTTCAAGGCCAGGAGGATGGAAATGACAGTTCATCTTCTTTGACATATTCTATTGGTTAGAGACAAGTCACAGGTCTTTCCTTACTTGAGAGAAGGGGCCATGGCTCATTGTGGGCCTTAAGGGTGTATCTGCCACAGAGTAGAATTCTTTATTGCAATGGGAATTCACATGAATGGAAAAAAACAATGCTGAGTCAAAGAAGCCAGACACAAAAGAGCGTTTACTGTGGAATTCCAGTTATGTCCAGTTCAAAATCAGGCAAACTGATCTATATTGTTAGAAATTAGTGCAGTGGTTACCCTTGGGGCTTGTGTGTCATGTGCGACCAAGTGAAGAGACCACCAAACAGGCTTTGTGTGAGCAATAAAGCTTTTTAATCACCTGGGTGCAGGCAGCCTGAGTCCCAAAAGAGAGTCAGCGAAGGGAGATAAGGGTGGAGCCATTTGATAGGATTTGGGTAGGTAAAGGAAAATTTCAGTCAAAGGGGTGTTGTTCTCTGGTGGGCAGGGTGGGGGTCACAAGGTGCTCAGTGGTGGAGTTTTTGAGCCAGAATGAGCCAGGAAAAGGACTTTCACAAGGTAATGTCATCACTTAAGGCAAGCACCGGCCATTTTCACTTCTTTTGTGGTGAATGTCATCGGTTAAGGCGGGGCAGGGCATTTTCACTTCTTTTGTGATTTTTCAGTTACTTCAGGCCATCTGGGCATATACGTGCAAGTCACAGGGGATGCGATGGCTTGGCTTGGGCTCAGAGGCCTGACAGTGTATATTACTTGAAATGGGGCAAGTAGGGTGCTGATAATGGCCTCTTTCTTGCTCTAGATGCTGTTATTTGAGTATATTCACTTTGTGAAAGTTCATGGAGTGGTACTGTCAGGCTAATTTTTGTATTTTTAGTAGAGGCAGCATTTCGTCTTGTTGGCCAGGCTGGTCTTGAACTCCTGACCTCAGGTGATCTGCCTGCTTTGGCCTCCTAAAGTGCTGAGATTACAGGCGTGAGCCACTGCGCCTGGCCACCACTTTAATATCTCTAAATATCTGTCTTTTATTTATTTCCACTGTCACTGCCTTCATTCAAGTTTTCATCTTTTCTTACATTTTTATTTTTTTCTTTATTTTTGAGACTGAGTCTCACTCTGTTGCCCAGGCTGGAGTGCAGTGGTGCGATCTCAGCTCACTGCAAGCTCCGCCTCCTGGGTTCACTCCATTCTCCTGCCTCAGCCTCCTGAGTGGCTGGGACTACAGGTGCCTGCCACCACCCCCTGCTAATTTTTTTTGTATTTTAGTAGAGATGGGATTTCACCATGTTAGCCAGGGTGATCTTGATCTCCTGACCTCGTAATCAGCCCACCTTGGCCTCCCAAAGTGCTGTGATTACAGGCGTGAGCCACTGCACCTGGCCTTATATTTTTATTTTTGTAATAGTTTCTCAATAGGTCTAATATACAACACTGCACCTGACACATTTTCAAAACCAGTTACCTACACTTCTTTCAAGGTGATCTAGTTTAAATTATCAGAAGATCCTCTTACCACCTTCAAAGAGCGCTAGAAACCTATGGACTCTGTCAATTAAAATAGTAACTACCGTCCTGGGTGGAGGTCTGTGGGACTATATACTACAGCTGTGCAAAAGTTGTTTACCAATTGCCTCCACCTCTGAGACTATATTGAGTTCAGTGCCAAATGCTGTAAAATCTACAAGTTAAAGATAGCTTCAGGATACGTTAGGATTTCGTCGAAAGCAAAAGAGGTTATTAATCAGCTAGGTGCTCACCTCTGGCGATAGAATGATACGTAAGTCAAGTATCATTGGCCAAGCGGCTCTTTCCTTTGAAGCTGTACATTTCTCCACAGCAGTCAAGGAGTGACCACAGGCATCTCCGCACTCACCCTTTTAGTGTCTGATTTTTACAATGTGTATTTCCCCTGCAAGTTGTGTTTCAACTGACATTTTATGTTATCTTATCCTGGAGAAGTGAAGAAGTACTATTATCATCATATTTCTTTGTTCTTTTGTTTGTGTTTTGTTCCTTGGGTGTCTGAAGTACCAGTGGCTCTTTTATAAAGTCACTGAAACTCTAGTGAGGGCTTGGTGAGTGGTAAGGCCCATAGTCAGGACTCTGTTCATGTCTCCTCTCATATCACATCTTGCGATGCCTCCCATTTTGTCTCACACTTCCATTTAGACGTTTCCTTTCTCCATGAAAACTCCTGACATGCTCTTTTGTTGAGGCTGCTACCTAAAAGCTAAGTCCCAGCTCCAGCACCTACACCTGAAATTATAAGACTATATTGATGATAGGATAAAGTGAATGGTGCTTTGTTTTTTGAAGAAACTGACAAACTCATTCTAAAATGAATATGGAATGCCAAAGTCCTAGACTGACCAAAACAGGATTGAAAAAGAAGGCAATGGTAGAAGACCTCTGCTACATTATTTTAAGACTTACGATAAAGCTACATTAGCCAAAGCATTGTGGCACTGGGATTAGTACAAATAACTAAGCCAAGAGAAGAGAACACACAGCCATAAAGAGACCCACACATATACTGTCCATTGATATTTTTTAAATCAAGAAGCCAAGTCAGTTAAATGAGCAAAAGAATTTTTTTTTTTTAGACAGAGTCTCACTCTGTCACTCAGACTGGAGAGTGGGGTACAGAGTGCAATGGTATGACCTCGGCTCAATGCAACCTCCACTTCCCAGGTTCAAGCAATTTATCCTGCCTCAGTCTCCGGAATAGCTGGGATTACAGGTGTGTGCCACCATGCCCAGCCAATTTTTGTATTTTTAGTGTAGATTGGGTTTCACCATGTTGGCCAGGCTGGTCTCGAACTCCTGACCTCAAGTGATCCTCCCTCCTCGGCCTCCCAAAGTGCTGGGATTACAGGTGTTAGCTACCATGCCCAGCCAAGGAAAATATTTTTAACAAATATTAAGGCAACAGGATGTTCAATGGGAAAAAACCTCAACTACTACTACTTAACTCCATTTATAAACACTAATTTGAGATCATACATTTAACTATAAATGTAGAACCATAAAACTTCTAGATGCAAACACACTCCACAAACTTGGGACAGGTGAAGATTTCTTGGGCAAAAAACACAACAAAAACTAACCACAGAATAGAAAATTAATAAATAGAAGTTGTCAAAATGGAAGTATTTCTTCATCAAAAGACAATATTAATGTTTTCTAACTCCTAACACTTATATCTTAAATTCATACTGTGGCCTTTCCATTGGGAGCTGCCTTAAATTTTATTAAGATAAAATCCTATGTTATAAATTTCTATATTTATATGTCTGAGTTCCCCCATCATAGTCTCTCCTGCTTCTTTCATTTACTCTGATTTTTCAACCAGATCTTCCTCTTTCAAGCCGCTCATTACTCTTGAAAGTATAACCTTAATTTGCTGTATGCTTATTCTTAGTAATGTCAGTTTTTAATAGAATTTGGGAATCATAAACTAACACCTAGACGTAAATTTGGCCCAAATACTTGGATTGTTTGGACAAAATATACTTTTAAAAAATGATATGACTTTATATAGGAGATTCTGTCTCCAACAGATCAAAGCTTCTACCAGTCTTATGATAGAACAGTGTGCAGATTCTCTTGCATGTGTTTTAACCACCTGACTCTTGAAATCCTTTGGGTTTGACCCTCATTGTTGGAGGTCTGACTAGTGGTTTCCCTCAGACACTAGTGGACTAGTAAGAAGTAAACTGGAAAGAATAAATCTATCTCTGCATAGGCTGAGGTTAAAGGGCCTTCTAGCTGAGGGAGGACTCTGGAGGTTCATAAACTTTCCTCAGGGCATGAGAATCTGAGAGAGCTGGTCAGTCCTCTTGTATATGAGAAGGTAGCGATTCCATTCAAGTTGCTGAGGGCTTGGCTGAGGGCCCTTAGGAGGCAGTAGGACTGACTTACCTAGCTCAGGGCACAGTGAGAGAGCTGGCTAGGTGAGCTGTGATCTCCACAACACCCCATTTCAAAGCCAGCCCTTCACCACTTCCACCTCTCCTAGGCTACAGAGACCCAACAATTCAATTGTAGCTTGTAAACTACATCCCCCTCTAGTCAGGAAATATGGGAAATACTGTATGTAATTCTACATTCTTGAGTAGCCTTAAAGAGTAATCAAGACAGGCAAGGGGCTTACAGTAGCTGTGGGGATCAAATTATTGCCACAATTTTCCCAACTCCTTTAAATTTTATAATCTCCTCTCTTAATGAACTACTTTCTGAAGGAAGGCTATCATAATCATCTGAAAAGATAAACTAAGAAAGAGTTTCAACAGTAGCAGTATTCACAGAAGTGCAGTTCTAAATTCTGGTGGATATCTGGACCAGATAACAAAGTTAAGTAACTCTTAACATTATTTTATTGGAGTAGGAAGTTTGGAATTTGATGAGGCTTTAGTACACTATGCTGATGAAGGGAACACTGGGTTTTGCCTTCAGTAAAGTGTATTTTAAAAATAGTTTTAACATCTTATTTTCCACAACATTTCTTTATTTTAATTTTTGTCCTAGTAATAATTTAAGAATTGAAATGAGTTTATTAAAATGAGATGGAGCAGGATGAATTCACATTGAGTAATCCAAATTCCAAAACATTTTCTGTGCTCTGAATCATGGTTACAATTTGTGATCGGATTCCTTTTTATCTGAGCTGAATTAAGAGTTTAACACATGGACTTACTGATTATTTTTCCTCAAATCTTAATCTGTGATTTCCTTGCAAGCATTTTTGGCATTATAAGTGAAAAATAGGTAAACAAATATGGCAACCGTAAGCACGGAACAGAGACCTATTGTGTGAACTCCTGTAGCTATGTTTTAAGAAAAAATAAGCACCAAGGGTCCATGTGCACTGTGCTTTAGTGAATATTGACCCTTCCTGAAACCAGGAAGAGCTATTTCTGTCTCTGAGTTGATCTGTGGGTCAGATTGGTAAGCAACTGATCTTTGCAGTTTGGTGCTTGAGCAGAAATGAACTGTTGACCAAGGTTGAGGCAGGCTCTTGAGGCCATTCAACCCCCTTTAAAGCAGAGATGCTGGCCCTGTACTGGCGAATGGACCGAAGGAAAGAAAGGTCACTGAACCAAGAGAGACCAAAGGCAAACCCTGACTTGGGCAGCTCCTGGGCTGCAGAGGGCCCTCGGGACAGAGTCCTGATGCAAACCAGCTACTGCTTTAATACCCTGAGTGTTTGATTCCTGGAAAAGTGAATCTTGCTTCTCAGCTGGTCTGGGACTGTAGATGTACCATGCAGTTTTTTAACACTCAATTCAATGTCCTGAAGCTGAATCATTTTTGTACCTTCCAGGCAGTGAGGCTGATGTCCTTGTGACTCCTTGATTCTGGGGGGAAGGTGAGCCTCTATTCTGTCTTGTAGTAACTCACCACCCATATCAGGCAACAATAATGTAGGCATGAAAATTGCATCAGCCTATGACTTGCATGTCAATGTATGTGTGGGCACTTCAATTGCTCTGGTGTGAACCTCATCAGATTCTGTAACAGACTTGGGCTCTCAGTTCTATTCTAATGCTACATTTTTTTAGTCATATACAGAGGCTTCATTTGCAAACCTGAGAATGAGTTCCTGGGTTCCCATTAGACTGCATAATGACATTAGAAGTTATGAAAAAGGGAGGAATCTAAACCTTCATCTTCATGCTCCAAAGCCATTCAGTCACACAAGTGGCCTCTCCCAGTTCTAGGAAAACCAGAGAATATTTGCATGTATTCTTTATTCATCACCCATCCTTTTAGAGTCATGTTTTCTTTCTGATAATACGGACTATTAGGAAGAGTCACTAATTAGCAATTTTTCTTATTACAAATACATGATGACTAATGACATTAATATTCTAGTTCATTCAAGCTAATGGTGGACGGAAGTTTTTGGCTACCTACGTGGACAGTGTCCATTGAGAAACAGCCTCTCCTGTTTAGCCCCTGCTGTTTGTCCCCCACTGAGAGTCATGGGACAAAGAAAAGTGGTATTTATACTTTGTCATTTGTTCCAATAAATCTTGTATCATCAATACTTACTTATTACTTCCCAAAAGGAAGTGTGAACCTTGGTAGCTTGAATTACCTTTCCACCTGCAACATCACCAAATTAGTATAATCCATACAATATCACTTCATTACAAATTATTCCCATTATCATTTAGTTTCCAAATATTTTCCAATTAGAAACAAGTTGGTAGTTATGTCCCACAATTTAGTAAATAGTATTCAATTTGGGAAGTAAAATATTTTTAAATTATTTGTAAAAGTCAGTATATAGTTTCATCATAATATTTTAAAATATTATAATTATAACCTCTACATATAACCCAACTTCTACTATCATCTTTTGTTTATTTACAACTTTTCAGGTATGTTCTCAGCCCAGCTTCTCCTATAGGCAGCTGCTCAACAAGAGCTAAGGTCTTTTTTTTAAACCAAGATTCACTTCTTTTTCTTTTTTATTTTTGTTTGTTTTTATATTTATTTATTTTTAAAATTTCAATAGTTTTGGGGAAATTTAATTTAATTTTGGAGGGTTTTGGTTATATGGATAAGTTCCTCAGTGGTGATTTCTGAGATTGTGATGCACCCCTCACCTGAGCTGTATACACTGTACCCAGTGTGTAGCCTTTTGTCTCTCATGCCCTCCCACCCTTTCCTCTGAGTCCCCAAAGTCCATTATATCATTCTCATGCCTTTGAGTCCTCATGAGACCTAATATCTTAAAATTGGAATTTTCTCAGTTCTCTTCCATTGGTTTTATCTTCACTACCTACACACAATTTCAGATTTATCCTTCTGTGATAAGCTCTCTTTTTTGGTACATGCCTGTTGCTCCAAATCCTTATTTCATTAATATCTACCCAAATTTATAAGGGTATAGCTAACATTTCTTTATAAGAATCAAGGTAAGGGGAAATGTCTTTGAAGAAAAATTAAGAATAATGGCATAGTAATTTCCTTAGAAGTCAACTACAAACTTACAGATAATGGCAACTTCTAGCTCAAAGATTCTGTTTTTAAAGCAGAAAGGTAAATGAAATGTAAATTGAGAAAAGTACCTTAACAAGTGTGATGCGTGTGTCTAAGATCCCATGCAAAGAAAATTTAAAAGACGAAAGGAAATCTGGAGAGATCTAGATGCATTTTCTGTCTCTGGAACAGATGAAGTTAATATGTAGGTAGGGCATGAGGCAGAATGAGATACCCCAGAGAATGAACCCATAACTCTGTAGAGAACAGAACAGCAAAGGGGGAAGAAGCAAAATTATGAAACGAGGGCGAGTTTCCAAGGAACAAGAAAAGAAAGAACACAATTGTGTGGGGGAAAAATGAGACAAGTTAAAGTCTGAAAAGAGATACATCTTGCCAGAGATTTGCAATTACATAAGGCAAAAGAGAAGGACCAAGGAAATGTTTTCTCTCTAATAGTCAGGGAGAAAAAGCTGTTAACAGAGGGTTGTGAAAAGGCAGATGCTTTTCATGTATCCTTTCCCTCTTTCTCCTTTCCAAAAACTGCAGCTGTTATCAGTTAACCAGAAAGGAGACTATTTGAATGTGGAACACCAAACAAGAATAGGGAAATCAGTAATTAGAGTATATTTTTCTAAAATCTAGATCTACTCAAATGTGCAGGCCTAAGGGTCTTAGGAACTCATAGATAGGATTATGGAACTTTTAGTCTCTGTCTTTGAGATATCCTGTAGGATAGTTTCTGCTTCTGAAGCCCAAAACCAGAGTGTGCATGTGTACGTGTGTGTATGTGTGTATGTGTTAGTATGAATATTAATATAGAATACAATAGTATTCATAGTCATATATATTATATTTTATCTTCTACATAAAAACATGTAGAAGAAAAGGTGTAACTTTGATTACTAGAATGGATAGATTCACCTTAATCCTTTCAGAGGTGTTAGAAAACTAAGTATTCACAATTTACCTTCTCAGATATTGAAAATATAATCACAGTTAAGATGTCTAGAAACATTTTGAGTTATCTTAAGTGATTATTAAAGAAAATTTGGTGTCCTTCACCAAATAATGTAGTTTCCAACTTACAAATTCAACACCTGAAACAGTTAATATAGTATGCAAAATGCATTCATTCATGAATAAAATAAGCATGCATCCAGATCTTACATGAAGTACAATCTAGGGAAGGTAACATTACATTTCTGATATTTCTTTGATTATTTTCTCCCCTCTCTTCTCCATTATCTTTTTCTGAAACTTCTATTTATCAAATCCAAGACCTCTATTGATTTTCTACCACTCATCCTTAATCTCTAATGTATCTCTAATACTTTAAGAATTTGTTTCATTTTGACACACTTTTAAACTAAATTTTATTGTAATTTAGGCAATTTTTGAAGTCCATGAGCTTTTCTTCTCTATTCCTGAATGTCATGGTTAATATTGAACGTCAACTCGACTGGATTGAAGGATATAAAGCATTGTTCCTGCATATGTCTGTGAGGGTGTTGCCAAAGTAGATTAACATTTGAGTCAGTGGACTGGGAGAGGCAGACCTACCCTCAATCTGGATGGGCACCATCTACTCAGCTGCCAGCGTGGCTAGCATAAAAGCAGACAGAGCAACGTGGAAGGACTAGACTGGCTGAGTCTTCTGGACTTCATCTTTCTCCCGTGCTGGATGCTTCCCGCCCTTGAACATCAGACTTCAAGTTCTTCAGCATTTGGATTTTTGGGACTTACACCAGTGGCTTGTGAGGGCCTCTTGGGCCTTTGGTCACAGACTAAATGTTGTACTGTCGGCTTCCCTACTTATGAGGTTTTGGGACTTGGACTGGCTTCCTTGCTCCTCAGCTTGCAGATGGCCTATGTGTGATTTCACCTGCTAATCATGTGAGTCAATACTCCTTAATAAACTCCCTTTCATATATATATCTATCCTGTTAGTCCTCTCCTTCTAGAGAACCTTGATTAATACACTACATTAGGTTCTTTTATTTATTTATTTATTTATTTATTTATTTATTTTTGAGATGGAGTCTGGCTCTGTTGCCCAGGCTGGAGTGCAGTGGTGCGATCTCGGCTCACTGCAAGCTCCGCCTCCCGGGTTCACACCATTCTCCTGCCTCAGCCTCCCAGGTAGCTGGGACTACAGGCGCCCATCACCGTGCCCGGCTAATTTTTTGTGTTTTCAGTAGAGACGGGGTTTCATCATGTTAGCCAGGATGGTCTCGATCTCCTGACCTTGTGATCCGCTGACCTCGGCCTCCCAAAGTGCTGGGATTACAGGCCTGAGCCACCACACCCAGCCTGCATTAGGTTCTTGCTTTATATGTGCAATATTATTCATTTTCGGTTAGACTTTATCTTTTATTATCTAGCATCTATTTTCACTACATATTTAACTTTTTAAAAACTTTGGACTTTCTTCAAGTTTTCTTCAAATGCCAGGAGATCCTTGGTTGTTCACTTGTAGACACCGTTTATGATAGCCCCTTCCACCATTAATTTAAAACCTGTTGGATAAAATGGAAAGGGAAAGGAAAGGAAGGGGAAGGGGAAGGAGAGGAGAGGGGAAGGCAGGGGAGGAGAGGGGAGGTTAGGGGAGGGGAGGGAAGGGGAGGGGGAGCTAGAAAGTCTGACTATGACATTTGGGATTTCTCCATGTGGATGAAATTATTTGAAGGCAGGTTTCTTTTTAGGCTGAGCAGGTGTAGGAAGCCAGATGTAACCAAGGTGACCCCACATGGAGAAAGGCTTAACTCTGAGTTCGACTCTCACAATTGTCATCCTAGTTCTCCCAAGGCAACTACTCCCCCAGCTCCAACCCCATTTCTTTAGAGAATAACTCTGTAATTATTTTTCTGCTGGGCATCCAGGAATTTCAGCATTCTGTAGCAGAAACGGGAGATCAATAATCTTGTATGTAACTCTTCAATTTATGCCCCTGTATTCAGGCCCTTCCACAAGCTTGCCCTCAGTTATAGTGTTTCCAAATTCCCGACAAATAATAATTTTTGGTATTCAGGAAAGATCCATCAGAATTGTCAGGAATTCCTGAGAAGGAATTTCCAAACTTGTAAGTAGTTTTGCATTTTTCGTAACACATTATTTATATGTTTTAAAATAATAAAAAAAAATCAAACTGCAACCATGAAAATTTTTCTGTGATGGGATCACACTGAATATTTCAGAGATTTTCTGTAACAAAAACAGCATGATAATAAATACATGGCTTATTATTATATACCCATATATTGTGATGAAATATCTTTCAATAACATGTGAAAATAATTTCTTCCTGATAAAGACATTTGATAATACAAAATGTCACAAAAAGGCAACTCCACCAATCAGCGTTTCCTGCTCTTGCTTTTGACTTGACATCAATAGTGCCATGGGCTGAATTGGGTCCCCCTAAATTTTATATATTAAAGTCCTAACCCTACAGAATGTGACCACAGAATGTGGATGTATTTGGAGATAGGGTCTTTAAAGAAGTAATTAAATTAAAATGAGGTCTTTAGGGTGAGCACACTAATTCAGTATGACTAATGTCCTTATAAGAAGAGGACATTTGGGAACAGATGTACATGGAGGGGGGACCAAGTGAAGACACAGGCGCAGAAGAGAGGCCTCAGAAGAAACCAATCCTGCTGACACCTTGATCTCAGACTTCTAGCCACCTTGTGAGAAAACAAATTTCTGTTGTTTAAGCTCCCCATTCAATGATTCTTTGTTATGGCAACCTTAGGCAGTCAACACAAGAAGATGCCTCCAAGTGAGTAGCACTTTTACCTTGATTGTTAAGCTTTAATTCTTGCATTCCTGATTTTGCAACTGATTTCTCTTTGGATTCAGAACTTGTGAAAGTGTATACATTCTCCCAGAAATATCAGGAAGAAATATCCACTTATATTTGTCAAATCTGAGCTTTCCCATAGGACAATTAATCTGCTACAAACTGTCCACATTAGTTCAACATTGAAGTTGCCCTATCAATTTCCTGGATCTGCTCTTCAATCCACTGCCCGTCTTTCCCCAGAAATGTATTGCAATCTCTTGACCATTTATGGCTCCTTTCTCTTATTTTGATTGCATGGGATAATATTTCTTTCGCAAGGAAACAGAGACATGTTCATGAGCTTAATATACCACATTAAACCTGATAAACTCCAGGAATATTACGTCTCTCCTTTTATTTTTTGGTAGATTTTGTGTGTACCCACTGAAAGGAAAGGAGAAGATAGAATATTATTTTCAGATCCATAGAGAATGATTTCTAACATAATCTTAGTCTCACTTCAAACTCATGTATGTAGTAGCAATAAGGCTGAAATTTTATAACTGAAATTAATTTGTATCCCAAATAGCCCTTATATTAAAAAATACTGAAAAAATAATTTCAGTCAATTTTATAATTATCTTAGTCAATTCAGGATTACCCTAGCAAATCTAGGTTTTGACACTTCCTCTCTTCCTGGAATTAAACTCAGTGTCCCAACAAGCATTTTATTTCAATGGTTTGCTGAGGCAGCCTTCCCTAAAGCAATGGGCACTAGACTCAAGTTCTATTCTTTCTCACTTCCACCAGTCTAAATCCAGATCTGTATTATCTCACCCTTGATAAATTTAGTGGTCTACATACCATTTTCCTAAGCTGTAGGATGGTCTCCACATGAGTTCAACCACTACATGATTCTGGAGTAGGGATCTTAAACAGCAGCTGCTGAGCACTGTGAAATTTCATGCATGGGCATGTAAGATTTGGTGGATGCTCTGAAAGTACTATATTGTGTGTGTGTGTGTGTGTGTGCATGTATACACATATGTATTTCTGGACAAAGGTCCCTAGTTTTCATTAAATTTTCAAAATAATAAAAAATCATCTTGTACTACTTAATTTGATCCTTTCTTTTTTTTTTTTTTTTTTTTTTTGACCCTTTCTTCTAAGTTACCTCGGTCATCACTGGACTCTAAGTATAAGAAACATATTTTCCTAGTTATTTACTCTCGCACTCATCCACCAAACTCTTTTGTATTTTTCTTTCACTTTCCTCACATCTCCTCACTTATCGTTACTCTCAACTCTTTCCCTGAGAAAATAGGTGTAATCAGAAGAGGCATTCCATAAACTTCCACCACTTCATCCTTCCATTCATCCACCTTGGAGCCAACCACTCTGCCTGTTACTGTGATTGAAGAGAGCTTGTGCCAAGCAAAGGTCAATCCCTCTATTTTTGAATCACCCACTTCCCTCTCTTCTCAAGGACATCACTCAAGTAAAATCCCACTTTACCTTCTGCATCACCAATTTTCCCTTTCTTGCATCTTTCCCCTTAGCATGCAAACATGCTTTTGATATTTCTCCCACAGAAAGCCAAATTACTTGATGCCTTCTGATATGGTTTGGCTATGTCCCCACCCAAATCTTATGTAGCTCCCACAATGCCCACGTGTTGTGGGAGGAGCCTGGTGGGAGGTAATTGAATCACGGGGTGGGTCTTTCCCATGCTGTTCTTGTAATAGTGAATAAATCTCATGAGATCTGATGGTTTTACAAGGGGGAGTTTCCCTGTGCAAGCTCTGTTTTTGCCTGCTGCCATCCTTGTAAGACATGACTTACTCCTTCTTGCCTTCTGCCATGATTGTGAGGCCTCCCCAGCCATATGGAACTGTGAGTCCATAATTTATCTCCTTTGCATTTATCATTTTCTAAAACAATATATATTTTACTTAACTATATTTTACTTGACTATTTTATTATCTGTTTCAAATCAAAGAATGGAAGCTCCATGAGGGCAGAAATTTTAGTCTGTATTATTCACTGCTTTATTATCAGAACTTAAAATGGTGCTGGGTAGATAGTAAGTTCCTAATAAATATTTGCAGAAGAATTAAATAAATGAATCTTAATCTACACTATAGCAGGATTTGATTCTGTTAATTATACCCTCTTCCTTGAAAGATCTTCTTCACTTGCTTTCCAGATGACATGGTCTCCAATTTTTCTCCTATTTCAATAGCTTCTTCTTCCAGTCCATTTTTATCCCATTTGTTCCTCAAAACTCCAAACTCTTAATGTTGGCACGCCCCAGGATTATGGGTTGAACTGTGTCCGCAAAAATTCATATGTGAAAGTCCTTAATCCTAGTCCTTCAGAATGTAACCTTATTTTCAGATAGGGTTTCTACAGAGGAAATAACTTAAAATGAGATTATTAGCATTGGCCCTAATCCAAAATGACGGATGTCCTTATATAAAGTGAATATTTGGAGACATACACACACCAGGGAGAATGCTAGCTGAAGGTCACGGTAGAGATAGAAGTGATACTTCTACCAGCCAAAGGTTGCTTGCAAGCTACCTGAAACCAGGGGAGAGGAATGGATCAGATTCTTCCTCACAGCTCTCAGAAGGAGCCTACCCTGTTGACAACTTGCTGTAGCACTTTTTGTCTCCAGAACTGTGAGACAATAGATTTCTTTGTTTGAGACACCTGGTCTGTGGTGCCTTCTTATGCCAGCACTCAGAAATAAAAACACTCAAGGATTATGTGTTGAGGTTTCTATTTTTGCTGTGTTTTGTTTTTTTAGCAACACTTGGTCTCTTGCTGATCTCATCCAGTCTTGTGTTTCTGAATCCCATCTATAAGCGAAGTCTCCCACTTGCCCATCTGCAGCTCAGCATCTCCTCTTCATAACATCTCCAAAGTGCATCCAAACTAAGCTCACCTTTCCCTGAAACCTTGCTCCTCCCAGTCTTCCCTGTCTCACTTATTAGCAACCCCATCCTTCAAGTTGCCTCAGGTGATTTACCTTCGATATCATTCTTGACTTTCCTCCTTCCTGAACTCCTGGCCTCAAGCAATCCTCCTGCCTCGGTCTCCTAAAGTGCTGGGATTACAGGCATGACCCACCATGCTTGGCCTCTCCTCCTTCTTGTCTTCAGTCTATTTGCAGAAAACCTGACTCTCTTTTCAAGATATATTCAGATACCCCTTCTCAATACCTCCAGTGCTTCTGCCTTGGTGGCACCATAATCTGCCACTTGATTTATAGCACTTGCCCCCTAGTTTGTCCTCCTGCTTCCACCCTTAGCACTCCTTTACTCTATTCCCATTAGAGTATCCAGAAAGATCCTGTTAAAATGCAGTTCAGAAAATATCACACCTCGGTCCAAAACTCTGCAGTATCTCATCTCATTTCACAAACAATTACAGTGGTCTGTGAGGCCCTACAAGGTCCAGTCCTTAGTAACCTCTTTGACCTCCTCTCCTACTCAGTCCCTGTCCAGCTCACCCTGCTCCAGCCACATAGGCTTCCTTCCTGTCCAGATATGCCAGGACTGTTCCCTCATTTGCACTTGCTGTTCCCTCAGCCCAGAACAATCTCTCAAATAGCTACACAGCACATCGTAATCATTCAGTGAATATTTCTTCAATGAATTTCTTGAAGCAATAGGGAATACATTGAAAAGATTCATATTAAGAAAATAAAATTAAAACTCTTTAGTTTCACACTCAAATTATGGTTCCATTTCATCTTTACAAGCTTCTTATGTACACTTAACACTCAGAAATTGTCTGTTTTCACTGCAGTGCTTCTCATAAAAATGTCACTTAATAAATATGTAGTAATTTGAAGAATCAGATAAGAACAAGAGATACAAGAAGCTCAATTTACTTCAATTTGTGAAAACTGCTTTGCAATTACTGGTAGTTCTAAGATTAGTTCCTCCCGATGTAACCATTTGTCCTAATTGCAGCAAATGAAACCAAGCAAAACTTTGCCTTCTGGGGATAATGCTGCTTCATTAATGGTTGGGCTCTGACTCTTACTCTCTTTATTATTTGTTTAAGCTTTTTGGATGAGAATTTAAGATCCAAGCCTGGAATTTTTTTTAATCGCTGTATAAATTTATTCTTTCCTTGTTTTATATTAATAGAGTCTTAGTTTTAAGTTGGGTACATGATTACCCAGAAAAACAAAACAAAACAAAGAAAACATACTACATTTCCCAGCCTCTCTTGCAAATGACTGGCCATAAGACTATGTTCCAGTAAAGGAGATATTAGTATAAGATATCAGTTCAAAGAGAACTGGCATATACTATTTGCTCCCTTTTTTCTGTGCCTCTTCCTACAGCCTGTTGCCTGGAATGCGTATATGATGGCTGGAACACTAGCTGTAATTTTGGATCATGAGGAATAGTGCCACACCGTTGGAGATGAGGGATGAGCTGAAAGGGGTGTGTCTTATTGAGGGTTTCGCTGAGCAGAACCATCATAATAACCCGGACATCTTCTTCTTGACTTATGTGTGAAAGAAATTTCTCTTTTATTTAAGCCACCATTATTTTAGAACTTGCACACAATCAAATACCACAAAAGCTATCTAGTGCCAAGAATTTTAGAGCTAAAATGAGTTACTGCTGAATCATATAAAAGAATCAAACAAAAAAATTATCTGCAGTGATAATCAAAGGTCTTTATTTTCTCTATTTGATTTCTTAAAATTATTTTGGAAAAATAGTTATGTCTTTAGATGTACTTTCACAGAAGGAAGCTCATATGACCAAAGCAATATTCTGAGTCATTATGGCAAAAATATTTATTATTGAACAACTGTTTCATTTACTTCACATTTTACACATACTTAACACAAGCAGAAAGGGAAGGTTCAATGTCAGAAGCAGGGGTCATTCTCCTTAACTGAAAGACTATCAGGAGAGAGCCTTTGGTGATTAGCAATCCAAATTTGAGATTTTTAAAAATACCATTAAAAATAAAGGTTGCCTATAAAATATGGAGACACATAATATTTTCTGAAAATCTTTTTGGAAGAATGTCTTTTTATCTTCATTGTTACTATCTTAGACATTTTGAGGTTTATTTAACACAGCATTCCATCTGCTTAACATTCAAATTTAGCCACACTGATTATCTGTTCTACTCTCCTGAATAGTTAAGTACACTCTATAAATAAACACATCAATTTTGCTCTATTACTACTCTTCCAAAAAAGTCTTACATAATTGGAATTAACCTAGCATTTACTTATCATTAAATATATTTTTTTGTTAGAAAGGATATACAGCATATGAAATTGCAGGCTTTTTATGAGTTAAAGACAAAATGTAGAACTCTCAAATAATATTTACAATGTAAACATCACAGTTATTACATTAGCTAGAATACATCACAACATTCACAGCACAATACATTTTATTTGGTTTGGATATTGAAGTTTTTTTCTTGAATCATTGATGTAGAACTCAAAATTTAATTATGTTGCGTATCGTTTTCCTTCAAGAATTCTGAAAAAGAAAAAATTGTTGCTTTAGGCATAAAATATATTTTATTTCTAGCATCTTAGTTTCATTCACTGATTTACTTATCTGATAAACACTTATTTCTCTTTGTCCCTTGTTAGCAGCCCATAGCAGGGGATCATGTCCTGGGACATATCAAGAGAGCAGCTTCTAGAGGACTGAATATCAGAGAGGAACTGGAATGTGAAAAGATGTCTAACTAACCATTATTAATGATTCACATGTAATTTTCACAAATGGATGACCCACATGATTTCCTCTTCAAAGAATTTGTCCAAAGTCACCCATTTAAAAAAGAAAAGGGTGGAGAATGGAATCTCATAAGTGATCTTACCATTTACAAAGCACAATGTGATTAATCAATTTTCCTTTATATTTTAGTGCCTACTCTGTTTCTTAATTTGATGGAGAAGACTTCTTATAAACACTCTTTCAAAAAGCTGTATGTAATTAACTTTCTTCTTTGAGCAAAGGAACTTGTTTCTCTGAAATGTCTATAAAAGATAAGGAGTTTATGTGAGTCACATTCCTGCCTCTGCCTTTCTCTTAGAGGTCGGAGGGTAATTAGTGGACAAAAGCAGTCAGTTAGGCAAGTGTCTTCCCAGACACCATGTCCACTCTTGATGACTCTTGAAAACCTTAGATAACTCCATCAGGAACTGAGGTAAGGCCATGAACCTTTAGTTTGAGAATGGGTGATTTTAATCTCCTTAACCTAGTTAGGGATTGGAAACTGGCTTGCCTTCGGGTTTTATGAATAAAGTTTTATTGGAACACAGTCACTCCTATTCATTTTACATCTAACTGTGGCTGCTTTTGTGCTGCAATAGCAGAGTTAAGTCATTATAACAGAAACTAGATGGCCCACAAAGCCAAACATATTTTACTCCATAGCCCTTTAAAATCTGCTAACCTTTCATATGGTGACAGCATGAAATTTCTTTAAGCACTTGCCCAGTATTATAGATTTTTTATGAGCTAACGTAAATAATAATGTGACATAACTCAGGAAAGAAATATGTCTTGAACCCACATTTATATAAAATCAATTTTGATAGCGAGCTTATTACTTCACAAAGAAAAAAGTCTATCCATGTTTTTTCTGCTCAAAAAAAATGTTTACAGAGAATGCTATTGGAGTCACATAGGTAAAACAAACTTACAGGTAAAACAAGCTGAATTTTACTTTTGCTGTATGAAGTTTGCCATGTTTCAAGGAATATTAGACCCAGAATGCCCTGATATTTTCATGATAATGGGCCATGCTCTAATTTGGTGGTATTTCCCTGTGCTTAATTAAGTGAGGTGCTAACAGTCAATTATGGGACTAAACCTTCAATTAATAAAAGCAGCATGGGTTGATCCTCAAAAGGAAAGCCCATTTTTTTCTTGTCAGTTTGAGTCAGTCTCCTCTGTTTTTTTATCTTGATACAAATGTAGAAATAACCCCAAGTAAACCAGGAACACTATTCAGATCTCAAAACGTTTGCTTGTGAGTGCTCTCTTTTATGAGATCAAAAAATTGCATGAATCATTCTAAGCTGTTTACTGGGTTGGGGTCCACTGTTGTAGGAGTGTCTGTCTTGGATGAGGTCTCATGATGAGAAACTCTTTAACCCTAAGATATTTCTTACTAAGTGACTCTTAGCTACTTATATAATCAGAGACTGCCATAAGAATACAGAAGGAATGCACAAATATACCCACCACTGGGAAGTTGTCATCAGCTTTGCTCCAAAGGGCTTTTTCATCATTTTTCTAACTCTTTTGGAAAGTCAGGAGATTCTCCCTCACTGCTGCAGAGCAGAAAAACATTGTGCATATTAAGGCTCTCAGATGAGAAAGGTTCTAAAGAAACCATTATAACATAATGACTGTGCTGTTCTCTGTGCTCTGAAAGTGTATTGGGGGCTAAACAATTACCTCTGAAGTTTGTTACTACCTATGAATTATTTATCAATCTTAGAGTTTCTAAAATTATTCTTACAGAATTATCATCTGTAATGGGCAAAGAAGGTCATCTTGTCTGATCACACCCAAACAGAATTATCCTTAATACTCATCATTTAAACAAAAACAAATGGAATTAAAAGACAGAACACTACACTGTCTATGTATTGTGTCCGATATTTACACACCACAGAGAGATACTGATTTTACAGAATCTAAATATACAAATACCTAATGGTTTGATTAAATAAGAGTATTGAATATGCACATGAAGTGAGTTCCACATGTTACCAAATTGCAATTGACTGTGCTTTACATACTTTAAAAATCATCACTTTTGATGAAACTTGCTCCTAGATTCAGACTAGATGTCTCTATAGTCATCATTTTTAACCCTGGCAGCACAGTAACGTCAACTGGGGAACTCTTAAAAGAAATGAGTGCCCAGGGCCACACCACGGAAGACACTGATTTCCTGGCAATTGGTTTGGGGGAAGGCCCAGACATTGGTATTTTTAAAGTTCTGCAGGGTAGTCTAATGTCAGCCAAGGTTGAGAATCACTGCTTCATGTAGTCTAGATAATGAGATAGAGAGGTCTTCATGTGCAGCTTCTATTTTGAAAGTCAGTCATGATTTCTCATTTTAGCAAGCTCTTTTTCTTTACCTCCTCTTTCCATTCAGAATTGAGTTCAAATATTTCTTTACAGCCATTTGTTTTCTAAGGCGGGTATAGTTGTCTGTGAAGACTGCATCTGAGTGACGTTTGACTGGTACAGGGTCTTCTGAGATGTTACTGCTAAGGAACACGAGGAAAAGGAAATCAAAGAGTTTTCACAGGAAATGATAAATACACACATGTTCCAAGTTTCTTGGAGCCACATAAAAAGGAATTCCCACACCCAACTAATTTTCTGTCATAAAAAGACTAAAAGAAAAATACAACTAAACCTAAGGATGAAGGAGAAGCAAGGAATCATCTGCCATATTTTGGCACGACCTGGGACTGTTTTATGACACATTCTGTACAACTGAGCAAATAATTCATCCAAAAATAAAAATTTGGGGATAGCTGAAGTTGTGCTCTGCCACTGGGAGAAAACTTTTTTTAAAAAACATAATTACTTCTTTAGAAGCTATATTACCCTGAGCAGCATCATCTAAATATTTGACTGTTAGCCATTTGGCATTCTCTGTTTAGTTTGAGCAGGAAGTAAGAGGAATATTCTATGGTTGACCTTAACATTTACCTCAGTCTATCCTATGTCTTCTTGATTGTTTTACTGAGTCTTGTTTTTGATTGCAGATTGGTAAACGATTGCTACTTGAGAAAAACGTGTGTCTGGAGTCAATGAGTATGATATTATGAAAAAGTCTTAATCCATGGGCTTGATAGATGTTATTGAACAATACAAGTTATTTCATTTAACTAAATTAAACATTATCAATGAGTTTTCAATTTCAAACAAGGTAAATAACTTGTTAAGAGTGAAAATACAATATTCAGGTTGAATAATAACACATTTTATAAAAATAATAAGTTTCTTTACCTAACACGTTTGCCCATAAGAGACTCAAGGTACTTTTTGGCAGAAAGTTGACCCAAGAGTTTACTGAAGTCACTGGTGAAAACTCCATCAGCGTGCCTGGCATTTCTAAAACAAGGAAGAAAAAAATAGCTATTATTTTGTAAATGGTTTTCTAGAATATTATTATGGCTCATTAAATAACAAAAAATTATGGGTTTATTATGAAAGCTTCTCATTAAAACTAAAGTTCAAAAGGAGATTTCTTAACTCCCTAACAAAAGAGATCTTCTAGCCACTTATATCAAGATATACCCTGTATTTCTAGCCCAAGACACTGAAAAATTAAAGAAACAGGCATTTCTAAAAGCACATTTCAATATTCCTTCTTGGCTGAATCTTTATAACTACTTTTGTTCTAAGAAATATTGGTGTAAAAATATGATCTATTTAAATTAGCTGCTATTTGTACATGGCGCTTTGTGTCTGCCCCACTGAATAAAGACATGCACAATGGGAAAATATTCTGATTTTGGAAAGTTCATAAACCCCAGTATAGCTTTTTTTCTTTCTTTTTCCAAAATATTTGGAAACAAAACCTCTTAAGATAGAGAAGGCATTAAAGCCTATCATTCTACCTTTTCTCTTTCAAATGAAGAACCTTTTATACTTTGTCTATACCAAGTCCCGTAGAGCTACTTAGTCTGTACTTGAAATGATGCTCAGACAAGCAGTTCTATGAATGAACAGCTCTAACTGTCAGATACCTTTTCTTTATATAGAGACAAAACTCCTCGGCAACTCTTCATCATTGGAATGCTAAATGCTGTAGTTTTATCAGAATTGGTACAATCTGTGATGTTGGAATTATGTGCAACAGAATGGAAGTGAATGATATGTTCATCCTGGCTTGTTACAACCTTTCAGTATGAAAATCATGTACAGCTTTAAGAGCTGCAATAAATCAGGATGAGTGAAGCCATGACACATGGAAACCTCTAGTGTTTTGCTATCGGAATAGCTTCATGGTGAGATAAAATTAGCACGTTTGTAATTCTTAAATACATTTGCTAAAATAAAACTCACTGGATAGTTTTATAAAAAATAAACTCACCTGGATACATCATAATAGGGTGTGTCATTTTCAGCTAATGCATTTTGCAAGATGTCCATGTCTTCTTTTAATGAAACTTGATCAGGTTCATTTGCTCCCTCAAAGGGTAGTCTGTCACCCAACCTGATAGGGAAAGTTACACGAGAAGTATAATACATTCCTTTTTCAGAAGACAGTACGAGTGGTTCCGCAACCATTTAAAATAAGATACTTAAACTCTTGGGAAGTATTACCCAGTCACAATATGAGAATAGCATAATTTGACTTAATGACTCATATAGTTAATGAGAGCATAAATAGGAAATTCCTATTATCCTACAAAGTAGATGTCATATGACTTTTATAAGCTGAATATACAAAACGTAAGAACTACTTAATTCAATCTTATCAAAGCATTAAGCAAACTGTACTTCCTTGGTGTACTTTACTATGCCAAGAATATATTCACTTTGCAAAGTCAAATTCCACATGTAGAAAGATTTTATGCAAAATAGAAACTTGGAAAAAACTAATATTAAATGAGAACTGATAACAATGTATGTATTTGGTGATGTTCAGTATCACCTGTTCCAAACATCTCTGAAGAATGGAGTATTAACTGCTTCTCTCTCTCTCCAGACCCTCAAGCTTTGCTTCAAACATTTACCTTGGCATGATAAATTTCTCTGTATTGACAAAGTTCAAAGAATGTCTCCATAGATGAATAGCTCATCTATGAAGATGAATTTGAATTCAATAAATTTTATGGGGCCTTCTGGTTTCTAATCTTACGTATTAACACAACTTTAATAAGGGATGTACAATGTTACACTGAAGGACTAAGAAGAGTCATATGCATACATGGAATATGACTATATTTGTAGATGCCTGCATATTTCAATCACTGGCAACTCTTATAATTTTGTGTGTGCAGATTTTCACTGTGAGGGCAAACCTCCAAGGAGCGTGTCATCTCCTGGACACTTGTGTGTCTTTCAGCGATTTGGGAGTTGGGAGTCACTAACAAGTAGTCCTCTGTGGGTCTGAAGCTTAGCAATCAACAGGAATGTAAGCATTCTTATGATTGTTCATCTGCTGTGATAGAACTTCAGATAGAACTATTTTATTTAGTTATCAAAGCAACACAGGAGCTGTATTTAAACAGATTTCACAGAGAACACTAATAGCTAAGAGGTTATTCTCTCTATTGAGCATAAGTCTACCTTAATCAAAAAATCAAGAATGAGCAAATAAGCAAAAAAACAAACAACCGAATTATTATTTTTCCTTTGGAGATATAGTGGTGCCCATATCTCCAACTGAAAGAAAAATTCAAGCTAATGTAGTTTTCATTTACTGTTTACTTCTTTAGCATACATTAATAAAGTTTTAAATATGAGTTGTGTTATACTTTATAGATTTGAAATATATGATATAACATATAGAACAAAAAAACTAAGGATTTATGGTTCAAACAAAGTATATCAAAATTTACCCATTGGGGGGTGTATCTCAGTAGATCAATTACCCCATATTTAATATTGACAAATTGACTCTGCCTAGATAGATTTCTGTGCAACATGATTTTATACATGTTTCACTAATCAACTGCTAATCTTATGATTATTTACTGATCAATCTTGAAAATAAATTAAAATGTGGTTGGCAACTAAACTGCTTTTTTACCACCAGAAATTGAACTGACTTAACAATGGATAAAGGCTTATTATTCATCTAAAATTGGTTTTGAATAAAAAGAAAGTCAGAGCCTCCTTTCACCATGTTTGGGAATGTGATCCACTCAGCCCATAAAACTAATCACTGACAGTGTCTCTCATGCCCTGAAAGTGAATTCCAGGATTCAGAATGACCTGACGTTGACAAACACCTCTCACTCAACACATCAAGCAAAAATTTAAATAAATAATACATAATTTATACTATTCAGTTGTCCAACAAAATGTATAGGAAATTCCCATTTAGATGAAGAAGGAATGCTCAGATGTCTGAATTGAAAGGGAACTTACCTGAGAGCAGAAGGTGCCCTGTAAAGAGGCCATGCCGACGTCTGTGAGAACAGCACACTGAGAAGGGTCAGAAGCACAAGGAGCTGGGCCTTATTTCTAGTGTCCATTTCTGTGCCTCTAAAGAGAGAGAATCACCTTAGTTCTTCCAACCAAAGATGTCACCAGCAAGGTAATTCTGAGTGCCTAGCAGTAATTTTCAATGGCTCTTGAAGAGTTTGTAAAGAGTAATTTTCCTCTTGTAGAAAGAGATAAATTGCAAGATGATACATTCAAAAATCAATATTTCTCTCAGTGACAGGTACTTGAATAAAAAGTAGAATCCTTTTCACCTGCTGTCTGGGCACATGGTTGGCCCCAGTATCTATTGAATGCCATACTTCTATAGTGCTGGAAATAACCCTGGGAACAATCTTTTCATAACAGGGATGTACCACCCAAGCTTAGTGTATTTTTTGACAAAGGAAACAACTTCAAGACATTGATTTTCTTCGTTTTAAGATTTCAGTATCTGATTAATATAAGACTGGGGTATCATCTATTTAATAATTCTTCTGCTCGTGTATAAATGTATAAATATAATGTGTATATATACATATTTTTTTTAAAGATTTTGTATATACATTACTTTTTCCTTTTTCAATTGTAGATATTACTGGAAACTTATTTCCTTACACCTGAATTTGAACATCTTAACTCAGTAGTGAATATTAATACTCAAAATATCACTGAATCATATATTGTCACTGAAATGAATTTTTCCATCAAAGGAAAATATGTTAAAAGTAAAGCTTGCATTTCTTGCATTTAATCAACTTACACATTTCATTTCTAGTTTCTAGATTAAAAATTTAGGAGTTCAAGGTCTGTTTCTCTTGCTGCCTATAAAAATTACAGAATTTAAACTTAAGGCAAAAAATAAATGCATCTTAGATTCACTTAACCAACATATGAAATAGGGGGAAAAAAGCACTGTAAAAATAAGTTGAAAATTTCAAAAGCAAATGTGCCCACTGAACTTTTCAGTCAAAAATCTACATACAAGTAAACTTGATTTGAGTGAATTATTTTTAAAAATCAGTATTCAGTAAAACAGCAAGCAGGGTAAAGCATCTTACAAACAAAAGAATTCAGAAAATCTATCTACAAGAGAGAAATTGAAGTAATTCTATCCTTACCAGGTGACTTGAGAAACTTGTCTTTTTGCTGTTGCAAAAGCAGAGCACTATCCAATTCTTTCCAATAGAGAGAAAAATTCAGTATGTTGTGAGAAAAGTTTCAGAGGCAGGAGGGGAAAAGAAGAGTAAAGGTAAAGTTTTCACTTACCTTGCCCACTCGTGCTTCCCCGGAGCTGCCTGCTCTGGTTTGTTTTGGAGCTGTCTTAGGTGCTGAAGTCCTGGGCGTAAGAGGAAGGCTCCACCAGTTCTCTGCCCTTAGCAATGGCTGAGGGTTGGCTGTTACTCCCTGCTGGTGCTTCTCACTCTACCCTGACCAGCATTTCAAAGCCCATGATTTTATAGGGCTTATACTTAGGACTGAGCAATCACAAAGCGCTCTGAAAGACGTCACAGTATGACGGCCATGGGATGAATAGTGCTTGAAGTTCTTACTTAATTGTCATTATGTCTAATTTATATAAGTTTATAGTGAGTAACTTCAAGATGTAAGATAAGAGGAAATTTACTTTTGTTTCAACAAACAAAGTAGCAAGCTTAATGTGAAATGTTTTAACCTTTACTTAATTGTAGTGAAATAAGAAAATGATTGTAGTGTTATAGCCATGGCCACTGGGATTCCTTCAGAAAATAAAGATTTCATGTGTAGAAACAAATGCAGAAAGCAACAAACACTTATGTTCATTATGCTTATAAATGTGTAATTATACTTTATTACCAAATATCAATTCTGTTAATATTTTTAATTTTTATGCTATTCATATAGATCCAGATTTAATCTTTCTTGAAATCTATCCTAACTTTAAAAGTTCTAGAGATAATTTTCACCTTTCTATTATTACATTTCCTTTTCGTTGAAACTAATCCCAAGATAAATGTTTCAGAAAGTCTCTAAGATAGTAAGATATGCACGCTGTTGTACAAAGCAGTAGAAGTAGTGCTATTTCATATTTGTATACAAAGCAGTAGAAGTAGTGCTATTTTGTATTTGTATAAAAAGGCACAATTTCCAATGCACTTTTACATACACTGTGTCAAATGATCCAAAAAATAAATTGTTGTCAGACTGTATACCTCAAGGAATTTAATTATCTTTTCTTTTTAAAGGTTTTCCTCATCACTTTTATAAGTCTTTGCATAATGTAGAATTAGTTTTTCACCCTCACCCCGAATGCACACACACATACTCAAACCAGTTTGGAACATTTCTGATTCAATCACTTGACAGGTGGCTTCAAATAATTAGTTGAAAAACATTTATGTAGTACTTTGATAAATACTTCACTTCTATTTGTGGATTTGTAACTAAAGGTAGCTTAGTACACATTCAATCAGAGTTTAAGGTAAAAATGCAGCCACATGAAAAATTTCCTAAACAACAGAGTAAAATGCCATTTTTCCTTTTATGTTAAAGAATTTCTGCCATGTGCATTATTTTTACATTTTGTTTGTAAGTTTCATAAGAAAGAATGACTTTACAGTCCTCTTTCTTCTACTTTAAGATTTTAGTGCCTATTTGCTTCACTCAAAGTCAGACTGATCCAGTAAAAGACTATCCTGCTATGCTTAATCATATTTTCTAATCCAGTTACCAGAAAAATTAAATGAATTAAATTTCAAAATGTCTGGAAATTTGTTTCCCAGTTGACAGCTCTGACTTAAGCCAGAGTTCCTGTGGCTTAATTCCAGGAAATCTTTTTTTACCTGATTATTACAAACTAGAGGTTGAAATGGTTCTCATATGGAATTTTTTCATCCTTAGCTCTTCATCACCCAATTCTTAGTGAATCAATTTTATTTAAGAGCAGCAACGGCAAAGCAACTTAATTGAGGGTCACAGACAAATTACTGCTGAATGATAAGAAGAAAAATTTTAAACATAAAAGATGTAAAGCTGATTATTATTTGGCCTAGGCAAGCACTTAGCATTTATAGAGAGTAACTAGAGTAGCTTTTTTCAATAGAAAAGACAGTTGCTTCTATTATAATAATAATAAACTAAAATAAAAAGAAATAATTCAATTTTATTACCTCTGAAAAAAAGTAAACTTAATCAAAGAACTGCATTTTCTCTTATGAATTTGAACTAGAAAGCAAAACAATTTGAAAATGGAACCATAGCACCATCTGCAGGTTCAAAGTTTTAATTCACAGATTTTATAAAATTGTGTTTATTTTTTCTTTTCTTTCAAGGAAATGAATTGTAAACCAGAGGTCCTTTAACCGGCTTAACTTATGGATGCTTACAGAAAAAATAAACATAAAAAAAAAGTACTGCAGTTGAATTTATCCTGAATTCTCGGTTACCATAAAACTTAGTAAATAAAAACAAAAATACAAATGTGAATTTACTGTTTAAATCTGTCTTTTCCGTACTTTGACATATTCTTCCATAAGTTGCCTACATTTCTGGCAACGTTTATTTTTGCCTTATGCCTTCTTAGTAAAGTGGTGTTTGTAATAAGGGGAACTATAATTCATTTATATGGGTAGAAAAATCTTCAAGATCCTTCTTTTACCGAAAAGTAAACCGATCTCCAGAAAGTTTCAGTAATTTTTGCCACTCAGGTGGTTAATAATAAATACGAGACTGGAAGATAGACTGTCTGATTTTGAGTCCGCATTCTTTCAATTTAGAATTGGTAATATTCCCTAATTGTTGCTATCACCATTTTGATGCTAGCAGATCAGATATGGACATTGACAGCTCATAAAAATATTGGCATCCCCTCTCCCCTTTATCACCAACAGAACCAAGAGCAGGGAAATAAAACTGGCATTCTAAATTCAAACATAGTGGATGCAAGGAAATTAGATGGAAGGGATTTTGAAGCTCAGGATATTAGCAGAAATCCAAATTTGGCTTTTTTTCTTTAGTGCAATATGCTAATAGAGGGTCCATATTCTTCTTATGGATTAAATGCCTAAGCTTATCCTCTTCTGCCTCTTTGTATGATGGTTTTACCTTCCTAATTTCCCCTATTTCACCTCCAGTCCTGAGACCTAGCCAGTGTCTACCATGGTCATCCTGAGTGGGTGAGTCTAGATCAGAGGTCTGGAAACTACAGGCTGTGAGCTAAATAGATTGACCCCTCTGGATTTTGTTGGTTTGTTTCTTCATTAATTCGTTTTTGTTTGTTTATGTCTCTCAAGTTAAAAATGGTGTTTATATTTTTAAATGTTTAAAAAAAATTAAATGAACTTTTTGTGACACGACAATTATATGCTATTATTTTATTTTATTTTATTTTGAGACGGAGTCTCATGTACTCTGCCATCCAGGCTGGAGTACAGCGGTGCAATCTTGGTGCACTGCAACCTCCGCCTCCTGGATTCAAGCGATTCTTGTGCCTCAGCCTCCAGAGTAGCTGGGATCACTGGTGTGCACCATGTTGGCCAAGTTCTGGTCTGGAACTCCTGAGCTCAAGTGATCTGCCCACCTCAGACTCCCAAAATGCTGGGATTACAGGTGTGAGCCACCTCACCTGGCCAAAACTTATATATAATTTAAACATCAGTGTACATAAATAAAGTTTTATTGGAACATAAAAACATTTCATCATATATGTATTCTCTATAGTTGCTTTTGTGCTACAATGGCAAGGTTGGATAGTTGCAACAAACTGCACAGCTCTCAAAGGTTAAAATAAGTACTATTTGGTCATTCACAAAAAAGTTTTTCAATCTTCTAGATTCTCCTGTTTGGCAGATATTTAAGATGACATGTTTGCTTTAACATTCTTAAATCCAATATCTTTCAATAACTTGTATTAGGAAATATATATTTGTGTATATATATATTTTATATATCTAATGTACAATGTATTATGTGCTGTATATATGTATATATACATAAATACATATATCCTATACAATATATTATACATGCATGTATGTATAACATACACAATATATAGATACATTTAATATACATGTATACTTTTAATAAAAGTATACATTTGCATAAGATGTAAATACATATGTATAATATTTGTATAGCATATTAAAAGTTTATATATTTAAAGCATATATATTAGAGTATATATAAACACTTTCAATTCTTTTAACTTAGAAAATTTGAATTTATTTTCAGGATTTTGTATTCTTGTCATATTAGTGATTTGATGAAAATAATGTTACAATAAAGGTCAATTTTCCCTTTAAAGTTACCTATTAGAATTCATTCTGGAATCTAAAATTATATCAACAAATATAAAGAAAAATAAGTAATGATCTAAATGATATGATTGAGGACAACTTCTCCCTTAACTCCAGAACCTCGTTATCTGTCCCACTTACTGATGCTGAGAAGTTTAGAGAAAATTATTCCTTTGTCTCAGAATTTTCTTGCTTCAAATCGAATTAGATATAGAAAGAATAATGTGTAAGTGCTGCAAGTCACTTGAACTTTATTAGGGTTGTATTTATCAGATGATTTCCTGAAAATAGATTTCAGAAAGAAGGCTGTAGAGAAATCACAAGAACACAAAATACTAGGATGTGGACGTTGAAAAATAGAGTATTAAAGATTTTGAAACCAATTTTATCTACTTCACAATGTCATCTCTTACATATGTGTTCCCCCACCACATAGAGTAGTTCTCCGTTATCTACAGTTTCTCTTTCCATGATTTCAGTTACCTGTGGTCAACAGCAGTCTGAAAATATTAATGGAAAATTCCAGAAATAAACCATGTATTCATTTTAAATTGTGTGCCATTCCAAATTGCATGATGAAATCTTCTGCCATCCTGCCCATTCCAGTCCGGGATGTGAATCATCCCTTTGTCCAGGATTTCTATGTTGTCTATGCTACCTCCCAGGTAGTCACTTAGCCAGTTTGTTGACAGATGGAAAATATATGGTTTATATAGGGTTAGGTGCTATCAGTGGTTTCAGGCATCTGTCGGAGTGTTGGGAGATGATTGTACACATTCCATGTAACCAGCCTTTAACTCAATCACACCCTCTGTTTACTGTATGGATCAAATGAAAAACAACTACGTCTAATTTTTGGCTTTTAACCTTAAGAAAGCTGCAGTCTAGATGTTAGAATGAAGATTTGGCAAGAATATTTTCTGAGTGAGTTCTCATGGCCCCTCTACCACTACATCTATTCTCCATAGGCCAGGGAAGCGCCTCTGAGATGGGGAAGCTGGTGTGAGTTTACGGTAGAGTGGAAGGGGTGGATGACAGAACCCTGTGTTATCAAGTGTAGGGACTGAACAACAGAGGTTAACTTGGCTTCATTTCACATCTGGTTGGTATAAGACAAAGCAAATCATGGAGAAACACTGGATAATGGTACGGGAGACAAACCTGGATGACAGTTGCACACCCTGCTTGGGAAAACCTGAAATGCCATCCAGGGAACAAAGAGTGGAAAAGGCCTAGCAAGGGACAAGTTTTAAACAACCTACCAAGAGCCAGTATGGGTGTCCACACCCAGGGACCAGATGTCACTGCATATTTCAATCAATGACAGCCAGCCCTACATCATCTCCGAAGTGCCCAGAGGAAGCCTCCCAGGTTTCATATTGCTCTGTCCTCCCTCAGAACCTTAGATGCTACTCTGAGGGAAAAGAGGAGACAAATCCCCTTTCCAAATCTGGAAAGACAAAATTTGAAATGACAGAAAATCTGAAATGACAGAATTTTAAATCTGAAAAGTATTGCCTTTACCTAGAAATGATTAAGTTAAACCTTTTTTTCCCCCTAGACTTGGAGTCTCTCTCTGTAACCCAGGCTGGGAGTGCAGTGGCACAACTGTAGCTCACGGCAGCCTCCAAATCCTGAGCTCAAGTGATCCTCCTGTCTCAGCCTTCCATGTCGCCAAGATTACAGGTGTGAGCCACTGCACCTGGCAGAGGTAAACATTTTTAAAAACAAATTTTTATGTTCATTATACTCTGTGGCCTGTGAAAATATATATTCACCATTACTTTACAAATGGCCTTGAATAATGTATGGTCATGGTTTGCCTGGGAAGAGCCTGCTAGGGACCCTATACCCTACTTAGTGTTAAAACCAGTTTGAAAGAGGCCCTGGGACCGAAGCTTGGTAACTTTGAGCTCTGTCCTAGAATGGAGCACGGGGTCAGGATGGAGGCCTGCCCTGACCCTGGAGGCCACATGTCTCCCTCCCTCTCTTTGTTCTTCAGTTGTTCTAGCTGGTCTCCAGCTTTGCCATCTGGTTCCTCATCTTAGGCTTCTCTAACCCATTCCATGGACCTAATGCTAAGCCTGTTTCTTTCCATTTGCCTCAGCCCTAGAGGACCTCCCAAGAGCCCTGAGTTTCAGCTTACTCTTGGGCGAGATCTGATGCCACAGGCTCTCCCCCCAGCTCCTGCCTCTGCTGGGCACCCTCTCTGTTCTTCTCCACTGTTTTTGCTTCCTTGAAGGTGACCTTTATGGACTACATCTTCCACACCCTGGTCCTCTGGCTGCTGGCTGGGCTCAGCAAAAGAGATGTGCTGGTTGGAAATGAAAGGACCAAAGAGGAGAGAAAGAGAGCTCTGGGTATTTATTCCCCTAGGCCATGGCTTGGAAGAGGCTACATTCCTCCCACAAGATCCAGTTTCTGTAGGGTGGCCTCTCTCCTGCAGCCCTAGACAGGCCAACGGCTCCCTGCTGAGGCTCATTCATGGATTACTTACTACCTCACTACTTCTACCTCTTTATTAAACTCTCCTCAATTCTACCTCCTTATTAAACTGTCCTCAATTCTCCTTTGGAAAGAGCCTTCGGAGTCCTTACTGGACCCTTCCTGTTGTATTCCCACTCCCACACCCAATATTTAATTTTAGGATTGGCTAGCTTCAGAAGGCCTGCACGTTTTAAAATTTTTGGTGGTTTTCATTTGAGTTGGAAGAATTCTTAAAATAATCAACATAGGAGCTTGGAGGAAGGGCCTTCTAGCCCCAGGCAGGTCTGTCCAATTGGTGAACAATTGATTTTTGAAGACTAGCTGAAACACAAATACATTAGAAGTGCATTCAGACCCTTGACGCTCCTCGAGTCCCTCCAGGAAAAGAAACTGGATCCTTTGCTGACACAATTCCAGAGAAAAGGTCAACATGCTGCCAGAAGCCAGACACCAAACCATCATGGGGTCTTTGTGAGGAAGTGTAGAGCAGCCTTGGGAAGGAGACTTGAGGCAAACTGGGCCCTGCATCTCCAGGGCTGCTGGCGCCTGACCCTCAGGAAAGAAACTCCCTCTGTCAAGGAAGCAGGAGCTGCAGCTATTTGATAAGCTTTTAAAATCACCATTCTTCTTAATCATCATTCTAATATCCTGTATCTGTAGTCACTTCCCTGTACTTCCAAGTCTGGAACACTAATGTTCTCATTTCTGACTCATAAAACCATCATTTTCAGCTAGAAAGAATTTAAGGTAATTTAGTCCTGTCACTTTGTTTTGAGACATTTTAGCAATTTTATAACTGAAAAGAGGCAAGTGACTTCCAACGAGTAACGGAGCTGATATCTGGACCTTTCACCTTTCTCTTCAAGTGGGTTGTGAGGACAGCAAATTCAAAACCCACAGAATAGAGCATGGAGAGTGGGGAGGGTGGCGTGGTTGCCTTGCTGCTGTGACCCTCTGGATTTACCGGGATGCTTGAGCAATGTGTAGTGATGATGTTAACAGGCAGTTCAATCGAGTGATTTACATTTGCTTGGAAATAGTTCTTATCGCCAAATGACAACCAAAAGAAATGTTGCTGAGATGCACCCTAACAGGGAGTCGCTTCCTAGGTCCACACTCCTTTCTGTGGCTGCAGTACCTCTAGGGTGTCTCAAAGAAATACCACGCAAGAGCCGGGTGCAGTGGCTCATACCTATAATCCTAGCACTTTGAGAGGCTGAGGCAGGTGGATTACTTGAGGCCAGGAGTTCAAAACCAGCCTGACCAACATGGCACAACCCTGTCTCTACTAAAAATACAAAAATCAGCCAGGCGTGGTGGTGCATGCCTGTGTTCCCAGCTACATGGGAGGCTGAGGTAAGAGAATCAAGCAAGATTCGTTTGAACATAGGAGGCAGAGGTTGCAGTGAGCTGAGATCATGTCACTCCACTCCAGCCTGGGTGACAGAGCAAGATTCTGTCAAAAAACAAACAAACAAAGAAACAAACAGAAACAATTGAAATACCATGGAGGGAAAGAGAGAAAGCCACTTTTTCTGTCAAAATAGTGCTGAGTCTAAGTACTAGACAGAGAAGGCACAGGGTGCTTCTTTCTTCTCTGCATTCACAAGGACTATTTTTGGCATTTTTCTTAATAAGGAAATGAGAAACACTTTTTGCAGTCATCAGAGTTTCTAGAAACAGATATCAATGACCTCCTCCTCTGACCATCATACTTATGTGTATAAATAGGTATCAATGACCTCTGCCTCTGACAATCATACTTACACGTATACCATCATACATTACGCGTGATGGGGGAAATCAATGTGGGACTTCAAGTTCTTTGGATAACAAAACTGAGAATCCACTAAAGAAGGCCCGTCCACCATTCTCCCTCTCCTGTGCAACTTCTACAGACTCAAATAGAGTTCCACTAGCTCCAACCTTTTTTCTTCCAAGCTCTTTTCCATAATGCAGCTAAAGTGATCTTCCCCTAGAATGTCTCTGATCATATCATTCCCTTGTTTAAAATCTTTCTATGGTTCCCCATTGCTCTTGAAGGAAACGGGCTTGCAAGCCTGGATCACGCTATTCTCATCAATGGCCCCTCATTGTCCCCTCCCCATCCACCCTCAATCTATTCTCAGCCACGTGGAACAACTTTCAGGTTCTCAAAAGTACCGTATTCTCCCATGTCTCTGGCTTTTCACACATACCATTTCCTCCCTCAGAAACACCCACTCCAATCTCTTTTTATCCTTCGGGTCTCAGCTTACAGTAGAACATTTTTTTCCAGGAAGACTGTAACCCATTCTCCCATCAAATTTGGGTGAGGTGCTGTGCTTTTGGGCTCTCGTTTAACCCCGTATTTCCCCCAGCTTAACACTGAGCGTGTTGGATCACTACAGTGTATGCCATATCCTCCATTGCCAGACACTTTTAGCATGCAAAAGCTTGTTGTTCAGGTAATAGGTGCTCAGTAACTATTTCAGATAAGAGAATGAAAGAGATTGAAATTGTACTTATTTCAGCTCTATTTGGTTTGGACCTCAACTCAAGTCTTTTAAAAAAACTTTTATTGTTTTACTTTTCAGTTCTTTTGGTCCAGTTTTCAATACTTCTTTCTTATCCTCAAATAACACTTCGTCTTAGTACAGGATGGCTATTACTCAAATCCTACCAGCTTTGTTTTTAAAGATTTCTCAGCCATGTCTATTTTTTCTCTAGAGCAAAGTTTCATTCAATGATGGTTGTTTTCTTAGTCCTTTAAGTCATCTGAATAATACTTGATTCATGTATTGGGACGTATTTTTAAATGCATAAATGTTGGTCTAGGTCTTGTTAGAAAGAAAAATAGTGTAACTTCACAAAAGAAAAGAGAGTATTTTCTATAAAAAAATACAGTTTTTAAAGTCTATGACTCATTACCCCTCTAGAATGCCTTTCTAGCCTTGCTTTTATTGCATTTTATCTGTATTTTTTGTGATAATAATTTTTACAGTACACTTATGTAATCAATTGATTTAATTATGCCTGTTACTGAAACCGTCTTATGTATCATTATATCCCCAATACCTGATACATTATAAGTTGCCCCCAAATGAGTGCTCATCAGAATAAATATTCAAAGGTGGAAAAGTGGGAAGGTTTTTGTTTTTGTTTATTTTTGCAGCCAGTATTACTTAATCGTAATGTTGAATCTCCTCCTTTTTGCGGAAGCAAAAAGAAAACAGTCTGGAAATGTTCTTATGTGAAAAAGAGGAAAAAGAGTTCCAATTAATGTTTTTAACTTTAAAGCCTTTAGAGTAATTCCAGGATCTAAAATCTCCACTTCACTCAAAAGCAAAGGGGTTCTATTTAGACTGTTTAAGAGTTTTCCTTAGCATGAATGGACATATTCGATGTCAAAACTTCATAGTCACTTTACCTAGACTGGAAACATTGCCAAAGTTGGGATTTTTTTTCTTTGTTCTATGAAATAATTTCAAGTCAATGCATCATCACACTAGGGAAAAATTATTCAGCAATTCACTGTTCTTAGAACCTTGGTACACTTATGCCGCCCTTTTTCATTTCTATAGCTCATATACATTTATCACAGGAAATAAAAAGTGACTGGGGTTTTCCCAAAACTCCTCTCTCAGCTTCGTTAACTGTCTTTATAAACTTGACCTATAAAGACCTTTCAAAATTAACTTCATATTTCTAAAATTATTCTTATTAAGAATGTGCTTATGGCTAAAGAAAAATATATCTATAAATCAAATGTAACTAAATATGCTGTAAATTTTTGTATAAAAAATTAGTTTTTCAAAAGTAAAAAATAGTTGCCCTTTTGTTCTCACTTTCTAGCAAGACGGCTCCATCTAAAAAGGATTTCATCTGGGAGAGGTGTACTTGTTTAAAACAAACTGGAGCCTCTTTTGGAAGAGAGTAACTTGCTGAAATGATGTCAACTAATTATGCATTTACGTCAGATGTATACTTTAATTTCCATCACTTCATAAAAGTTAGAACTATTTTATTCTTATTTTTCAAGTTTAGATTTCTATTTTTGTACAATGTCTACTTTTGGTTGTTTAAGGCTCTTTTGTCAGTTTGCCAAAAATTCTATATGATTAAACAGTAAGAAAAGAAGCAAATTTCCAAGCACTTTTAGAAAGTGAAATGGAAGTTATCATGCTTTTTTGATAGGGGTAATGATTATAATATTTCAGGCCAGGTGCGGTGGCTCACGCCTGTAATCCCAGCAGTTTGGAAGGCCAAGGTGGGCAAATCACCTGAGGTTGGGAGTTCAAGACCAGCCTGACCAACATGGAGAAACCCCATCTCTACCAAAAATACAAAATTAGCCAGGCGTGGTGGTACATGCTTGTAATCCCAGCTACTCAGGATGCTAAGGCAGGAGAATCGCTTGAACCTGGGAGGCAGAGGTTGCGGTGAGCCAAGATTGTGCCATTGCACTCCAGTCTGGACAACAAGAATGAAACTGCATCTCAATACACAAACACACACACACACACACACATATATATATATATATATATATATATATTAAAAGCATTTAAGAAGGAGTCTGTATTTTTGTATTTGTAAGTTTTTCTTCTTACTCTGAGTGAAGAATTCTGAAGAGAAAGAAACTTGGAAGTGAATATAAACACCTTCCTCAGGTAGATGAACAGCCAGTTGGATTCAATTTTCACCAGACTAAAGGGTTACATACAAATAAATGAAACTGCCTAACAACTTAGTATTTTTTAAAAAATAGACTTGAATATTTATCAAATTTATGACATTAAAAACATTTAAAATTTCAAGTAAAAAAATTGCAAAGGAAATTATGGGTTTACTCAAATACATGTACATGTAAACTTCTGTTTAAAAATATTAAATTTAAAATGGAAGAAGACACAGAGGGAATCCTTGAAGAAAATATAATAGAAAGTTAATATTTTCCAAACCTAAAGCATTCATTACAAATTGGTAATAAATATTAAATGCCTAAAAAAAGGACAAACAATATGAATAGAAAATTCATGCAATACAAACCTAAAATGATCAATTAACATAGTTAAATATTCCATCATAAATTATTGCCTTTCATCAAAAATGAGAGAGGCTTAAGTTAAAATTATTGAAAATCTCATCTTGCAAAATTTTTAAATTATCTTTATTCATTCTTTGCTGGCAATGTGGTACATCAATCTATATCAAAATCATTAAAAATATTCACAATTTAAACCAATGATTCTAGCTCTAGAAAACTATGCTAAGGAAGTAATAAAAATAATCCTAAAACAAAAAAATTTAAAAAAATATTTAGAATAGTTTTATTTTAATAGTGAAAAGTTATACTATTCATTGCAGATTATAATTTATTAAAATATTCTAAAAACTACTTATTGTAGAATATTTTAATAAATTATAATCTCCGATTGATATAAAATAATGTAACCCTTTTTTTTAGGGAAACTATTTGGCAGTGAAGAAATCACTTCTAGTGTTAAGTGTAAAGAGAAATATAAAACTCCCAATGTAATTTTATTTTTTTAAAAAGTATCCTTTGTGTATTTAAAAAAAGGCCTAAAAATAAACCTCCAAAATGTTAACAGGAGCTGTATTTTGGATGAAGCTATTGATAATATTTTCTCTTTTTCATTTTTTTCTGTATTTTTCAAATTTGTGTTATTTATTTTGAGCTGTATTTAATTGAAATATCTTTGTTTCTAAAAGACTAGAAAAACTGTAATTGTGCCTTATATTTAAAATTCTGTGATGCATTATATATTTTTTATCAACGTGGCTTTAAACACAAAACTAAATTTTGTTCTGACATGTTAATTACATTTTTTTCTTTCACCATTAAAACGGTAATGTCTCACACATTAGTCCAAACTTCTGAATACTCAACAAATGGTAGCTAAATGTGCTAACCCATTGGAGTTATTTGCTTTGTTTCTTTTAAGCCCACACTATGTGCTGGGAAACACTGTAAACTTAAGGATTAATTTACATTATCTCATTTGATCTCAACAAGTCTATGAGGTAAGTGTTATTCGCTCCATATTCAGCAGGAAAAGAAATATGGTATAAAGAAGTTAATTAACTGGCACACAGTCATGCAGTTAATGAGTGGAGGAGCCAGTATTTGAAAGGTAGGAATTCCATTCATGGTTAGTGAAATCCTGAAAACCTCTAGTGAAAATCTAGGAACTTGTCAAGGAATTGGCAATGTCCACTGGAAGATAAAAATCACAATATTAAGGAAAGAACAACAAAATAATTGTAAGTTTACTAAAATATAGCTATTTCAATTTTCTCCATATTTCCTTTCACAAGTATACATTTTAATTGCTGAAATTGTAATAGATGTTAAACATGTCTACAATATATGTTCAACATATGTCTATATATGTTGTTAAATATATGTCTATGGTAGTTGTTAATGCTGTTTTTCCTTGACATTTAGGCAGACATTTTCCACGTTTTTACAAAATTTTTATAATTATTTATATTTGTGTTTATATAGCTGTCTTTATGTCCCTTAATACAAGACCTATGGTTTTCCCCACTAATGTTTCCTTATTTTCTGTTACAAACAAAGATACTCTAGATGTCTTCATGAATATGGCTTTTTGCTTTCTTCAAATTATTTGATTGGGATAAATTCCTAGAAACAGAATTGCTATGTCAACTGGTTCAAACAGTCATAAAGCTGGCTGGAGAAACTGAGAGAGGAAAATAAATCACTTAAATAAACCCTCTTAATTTTGTACAAGTGAAACAATCCTTCCTACACTTCAACAGCCACTGGCTAAAAGAAGAGATACAGCTATTATATTAGCTGCTCTGTACGCTTCTTCATTGTGAAACCTTAAACAAGATATGGATTATACCAGGTCTTGAAAGAGCAGTTACTAATTTCTAGTAGTAAATAAGAGGGGCTTATTCTTTCTTTCACAATAACTTGCTCTTTTATGACATAATAGCATTTTGAATGAAATAGACGATGCCTTGTTCCTCTCCTAGATCCTTTTCACAGCGTGGAGAGTGAACATTTCTTCATGAGCAAGAAGTATGATCATATTATCGTAGATAGAAGGAGTATAGTGTAATGGCTAAGACAGGAGCTCTGGAGCTGCACTGCCCTTGCTTGAATCCCAGCTCCACCACATAGATACAGTATAAGACCTTATGCAAGTTATTCAATCTCTCTGGGAGACTTTAGAAATAGATATAGATATCTCCAATATTTTTCTTAATATACAATATAGAATACTAAATCTTAACTCATATATAAACACATACATGCATAAGATGCATAGTAATTTTATCCTCATGATCTAGCCAAGACCTTAAGAAACTTCTGCCCCAACTCTGTATTGCCAGAAAAAGAAAAATCTTTTAATTTATTTATAACTAACAACCCCATTCAGCAAGGTACCTCATTCAGTTAAAGAGAAGTACATTTTGCAAGCAATTTATCTTAGCATATTGTTCCAGGAAATTACATTGCTCAAAGCCAGACAGTCTATGAGTGACTTATTCAACTCTTTCTTTTGTAATGTTCAAGATAAGCTTTTGGTTATGCCTGCTTTAAAAATACTTGTGTTAAACTTATTAACACACTACATGATAAAAATGCAAAGTTTCATAATTTCATTTGGAACGTTCACAACATCATTTTCTGTTAAGATCTATATCTTTCCTAGGAATATATACCATGCTACTTCCAAGCATATAGGAAGCCAGGTTCTCTACCAATTAGCACTAAATCGGCATCTCAACTTTCTTAAGAGGAAATAAAAATCACCCTTGTTGACTGATTCTTAGAGCTTATGTTTTTATTCTTTAACGTGTCATACAGAATTTTTTTATTCAGAGAAGTAGAAGTAGGCATGGAGTATACTCTCAAACTAAAGATCATGCATGATCATGAATTTCTTTTTTTTTTTTTTTTAAAAAAAAGGCATTAATAATGGAAGTGCAGCCTATTCTTTTCTCTTAACCTTTTCTAAGGCAAAGTTTCTTTGTTAAAAACTGCAAACCCTGTTTTCAGAAAAATGCATCCATGGCCATATACACCCACTGATGTACATAATTTACAGGATTCCTAGAGCTTTCTTTCAAAATTTATCAATTCCCTTTGGGGTCTTGAACCTGGTCAGAAAGTTCTCTCCAGATACCCTCACAGGACCATGGAAGTGAATCCTGCCTCATTGATATGGTGGGGTTTGCTTCAATAGGATTATTTTCACTGATATTTTTTCTGTCATGATGACAACTCCCTAAATTAAGACACACCCCCATAAAATTCCTTACTCTATTTATCCTAAGGGTATTACTTAGAAATTTGTTCATTGCATCACACAGGATCCTTTTAATGATAAAATTAAATATTGTTAGGACCTAAAATCAGAACTCACTGTGCTTCTCTGGAATGAAAAATTTGTCTTTATCTCTTTTTTGTTTTATTTTATTTTATTTTTTTTTTTATTATTGTACTTTAAGTTCTAGGGTACATGTGCATAACGTGCAGGTTTGTTACATATGTATACTTGTGCCATGTTGGTGTGCTGCACCCATCAACTCGTCAGCACCCATCAATTCATCATTTATATCAGGTATAACTCCCCAATGCAATCCCTCCCCCCTCCCCCCTCCCCATGATAGGCCCCGGTGTGTGATGTTCCCCTTCCCGAGTTCAAGTGATCTCATTGTTCAGTTCCCACCTATGAGTGAGAACATGCAGTGTTTGGTTTTCTCTTCTTGTGATAGTTTGCTAAGAATGATGGTTTCCAGCTGCATCCATGTCCCTACAAAGGACACAAACTCATCCTTTTTTATGGCTGCATAGTATTCCATGGTGTATATGGGCCACATTTTCTTAATCCAGTCTGTCACAGATGGACATGTGGGTTGATTCCAAGTCTTTGCTATTGTGAATAGTGCCGCAATAAACATACGTGTGCATGTGTCTTTGTAGTAGAATAATTTATAATCCTTTGGGTATATACCCAGTAGTGGGATGGCTGGGTCATACGGTACATCTAGTTCTAGATCCTTGAGGAATCGCCATACTGTTTTCCATAATGGTTGAACTAGTTTACAATCCCACCAACAGTGTAAAAGTGTTCCTATTTCTCCACATCCTCTCCAACACCTGTTGTTTCCTGATTTTTTAATGATGGCCATTCTAACTGGTGTGAGATGGTATCTCATTGTGGTTTTGATTTGCATTTCTTTGATGGCGAGTGATGATGAGCATTTTTTCATGTGTCTGTTGGCTGTATGAATGTCTTCTTTTGAGAAATGTCTGTTCATGTCCTTTCCCCACTTTTTGATGGGGTTGTTTGTTTATTTCTTGTATATTTGTTTGAGTTCTTTGTAGATTCTGGATATTAGCCCTTTGTCAGATGAGTAGATTGCAAAAATTTTCCCCCATTCTGTAGGTTGCCTGTTCACTCTGATGGTAGTTTCTTTTGCTGTGCAGAAGCTCTTTAGTTTAATGAGATCCCACTTGTCAATTTTGGCTTTTGCTGCCGTTGCTTTTGGTGTTTTAGACATGAAGTCCTTGCCCATGCCTATGTCCTGAATGGTACTACCTAGATTTTCTTCTAGGGTTTTTATGGTATTAGGTCTAACATTTAAGTCTCTAATCCATCTTGAATTAATTTTCGTATAAGGAGTAAGGAAAGGATCCAGTTTCAGCTTTCTACTTATGGCTAGCCAATTTTCCCAGCACCATTTATTAAATGTCTTTATCTTATGAGCACTGTGAATATGTATCTGTTCCTATTCCTTTCATTAAGTGCACAGATAAAAAGCTAAGAGCTAAATCCAGGGCCCTTTGCTGGTTTTTACGATATAAGACTCTGGTTTTTTTAGCACTAACCTTATTACTGGCTCCACTTTACTTCCCCTTGGCCCCAACTCTATCACCTACTTTATATTTATGTTATCTTGTTTAGAGACCCTTTTATAAAAATCGTATAACAAGGCAAAGGGGAAAGGAATCAAAGATGGAATGAAAGAATAAAGGGCTTTTTTAAAAACTGTAACATTCCTTTACATTCAATTTCATTCAAAGTAAGCAATTCATCCATGGCTATACCACCCTGAATGTGCCTGATCTCATCAAAGTAAGCAATTAATTAAATACTTAACTCTGAAATTAAGTAAATAGTTAAATATTTTAAATTTTCTATTTCAAATTGTTACAATACTTTAGAAATTTTATATTAAAACAGAAAAGAGTAATAAAAATTATTTCATCAATTTGTGTGATCCATTGGTGATTGCAAAATCTCAATTGCCAAAACTTCTAAACTTTAGAATGCATGAGGTAAGCATATTTGGAGTTCCTCTTCACCTCTATTTAGACATTTTGTTTATCTCTAAACATCAATATCCATGGATATAACTAAACGGTTAATATAAATGTAGTGACAGAATTCATCATTTGGTGATCCAATTCAGTAGCAAGAATTAACTCTAGACTACTTAAGTTATTAATAAAAAGTATCTACTGGGAAAACTTCAACTTTCAATATTACTATGAAATAAGATCTTACTTATTATGAAATATCCAAGGTTCTGTTAATTCAAACCAATATGCATTTATTTCTTAATAAAGGCTTGCTTACCAAAAAGTTTATCTATTTATAATATTTACAGGTTTGAAATAAAGACAATCTTCTCCTCCAGTTCTTTAAACAATGCTAAACATTTTTACCCTTTTAGCATTTGAGCCTCCTCTCTACCTGCTTTACAAAAAAATTGGATGGTATCCTTATAATTTATACCCTTCTTTGTATGTTTTCTTCTCCTGTTAAAGACAGTCTTATTCTTTTATGTGCTTTAGAAACATTGGAGATAAATTTCCTTTTTAGAAACCTTCTTTCAGCAGCATTACCTCATAAGCATTGCTTGATTTTATAAATCATCTGTAGATCAGGGATCTGGCATATGTTGTTTTATTTTAAAAAACAAATTTCCAGTAAATGCATTTTTCAGTTTACACTTAAGAAGTCAAAATGTCAAGATGACTCAAAAACAATACATTAAATTGCCAGTGAACTTTACAGATTTGATTTGGTAAAGATAGCACAAGATTCAATGAGACCGAGAGTCTACAATATGCCTGAGTGAGCAATCAGAGATCATTCAGGAAGATAACGTCAAAGGCCAGACCCACGCCACTTATGCAAATACCTTGGGGTGGAATTAACCTAATAGAATGAAACATTTTTCGTAAAAAAAAAAAATGTCAAAGCATGTGGGAAATGTTACTGAAGTGTCTTTTCCGATGAGAATTTCCATGAGGTATAATCTGTGGAAAAGCATGCATGCACACAGGGAAAGAAAAAGGACAAATGTGTCACTGCACGCAGCTCCCACCTCTTATTTCCACCCAGAAAGAACACTGCTCATGACTATGTCCCCTTGCAGGCAGGTGAATGGAAGTATCTAAATACCAACACTGCAGTTTTGCCAAGCAACACAGTTGTCTTTAATGTTTAACACACATGAGCATCTCCTCACTTCAGAATCTTTTGGGGAGGAATTTGAACCATAAGTTTTGCACTTAACCAGAAATAAGTTTAATGAATTCAGAGATTTATTCTGAAGAGTTGGAGGATTGAAATCCTTAGAATAATATAGTTACAGTTTTAAAACTGAAATATGATGTGGGAACTTTTTAACCATCAGTAGGAATTCCACAATCTGGTCTCACAAGGTATTTATGATTGAGGAAGAGTATACTCTTAAAAGCAATCATCTACCTCTAAAGGATAGTCTTGAATCCTACATTTCATTTCATAGCATAAGAAAAGCAGAGACAGGAGAAATCACCACAGTATTCTGGTGAAGGATTGATAGACTCTGTTTTTAATTTTTAGGACCTGGCTCTTTGTGCCAGTAGACTTCAAGAGGCAAGATTGTCTATATGTCAAAATGTTAACAAGCAGAAGCACTTCTGGAGTGATGGGATAAGGTCTTCTGAACATTTTCTCAGCCATAAAAACAGTGGAAATAAATGGCAAAAGAAAAAGCAACTTGTTAAGTACTCTGGAAATTAACCGAAGACTTGTGACAACTCCAGGAGCATTTATTCAAGAAAAGCAACTGAATCTTGTTAAAAACAGAGACCTTAGTGACATTTTAATTTGCCTATTCCCAAGTCCTTCTTGTCAGCTCCAAGGTAGCCATGAAAATCAGCAAGCTTACAGAAACCAACAGCCTAATAGTCATCAGAGAAGTCAAAATGGGTTAGAGCTTCTCAAAAAGCTCCATGCCTCAGCAGTAGTCACTATTTGACCTGACTGGCAACTTCTTGAAAACCCCATTCACAGGGCTTGTCTTTATATAACTTCATTCAGAGCTCACTAGGTGGAAAGCTCCCTTTTTCCTCCAAGGCGCTTGTTAAAAACAATCAGCAGTAACTGTCTGATTTTGTAGCTGCATTATAAAGAGGCACCAGTTGGAGTAAAAAGAGGCTGAGCAAAAAATGTTTAAGAAAACCATGGAAGACCAGGTATGGTGGCTTATGCCTGTAATTCCAGCACTTTGGGAGGCCAAGGCAGGCAGATTGCTTGAGCTCAGGAATTTGAGACCAACCTGGCAACATGGTAAAACTCCACATCTACAAAAAAATACAAAAATTAGCCAGGAATGGTGGCAGGTGTCTGTCATCCCAGCCTCTCTGGAGGCTGAGGTGGCAGGATCACTTGAGCCCAGGAGATGAAGGTTGCAGTGAGTCAACATCATGCCACTGAACTCCAGCCTGGGTGACAGAGTGAGACCCTGTCTCAAAAAAAAAAAACACGAACAAAAACAAAAAGCAAAACAAAACAAAACAAAAAAACAAAAGCAAAACCACACACACACAAATAAAAAATGAAGTGTCTATAGGGAAAAGCTCTGACATATTCCTGGTGATCTAGAAACCCACACACATGTGAAGGGCCATGCGTATGTCCAGGAAGGGTCTGAGAAAGCACTAGTGTCTTAACTTTAGCTCACCTTATGGTTCTGCATTAAGAGCATCCATTCCTTGCATCTTCCATATTCTGACAGGGGCTGGCATTCCTTGGCTTGTGACTGCTTCACTCCAATATTCAAGATCAGAATTTCCAGAAATCTGTTTCTGTTCTGTTTTCACATCACCTTCTCTTCTTTGTGTCTGTGCCAAATCTTCCTCTGCCTTTCTTATAAGGCCACTTGCGATAGTAAATAAATACTACACACTTATAATAAATCCTAATTATTTTGAATCTATATTTGAAAACTTTAGTTTTTTAAAAACTAATTTCAAAATTTAAAAAATTTTGAAATCACATTGTTCAAAGACTAGCTTAGAAAAGTTTTTCCCATGTAAATATTTAAATATTTATTTTTACTGCATGCCACTATTTCATTTTTTGTTTACATTCTTTATTCATTTTCAATTTATGTTGAATCAAAGAGACTTTTCTCTACAGTTAATTTTCTCCCAAACATTAATTAATCAATTGTTTTCATTTGTTGAAAATACCACTCTCTGGGGCGGAGCAAGATGGCCGAATAGGAACAGCTCCAGTCTCCAACTCCCAGCGCGAGCCACACAGAAGACTGGTGATTTCTGCATTTTCAATTGAGGTACTGGGGTCATCTCACCAGGGTGTGCCGGACAA
>NW_012115389.1:2101240-2164922 GCF_000951035.1 Colobus angolensis palliatus
AAAAAAAAAGTAAAAAAAAAAAAGAAAATACCACTCTCATCATAACTAATTTCCCATATATGCCTAGTTCTATTTTAGTATTATTTATTTTCTTCTGTTGATTTGCATGACTTTTAATTTTTATTTTAGCTTTAAGACTAGTTTAATATCTGCTAGGCCAAGGATATTCTGTTACTTTTCTTTGTCAGAATTTTGATGACATTGTTTCTTATTTCCACATGACATTTTATCTTCATCTAAGTTAAAAGACAAAAGCAAATATAAAAAAACAAGTCTGTATGTCAGGATTCTGGCTTTCATCACATTGAATTATAAATTAATTTGGGTATAAACTATCTTAAAATGTTACACTTCTCCACAAATAAGACAAGGCTTCCAAACTTACTCGTATATTCTTTTGCAACCTTCACTCTATAGTTTGTTTTTTAAAGTCATTTCTGCAAACTAGGCCACATGGTGAAACGTCATCTCCTCAAAAAATATAAAAATTAGCCAGGTGTGGTGGCATGTGCCTATAGTCCCAGCCATTTGGGAGGCTGAGGTGGGAGGACGTCTTGAGCCTGGGAGGCAGAGGTAGCAGCGAGCTGATATCGTGCCACTGCACTCCAGCCTGGACAACAAGGAGATACCCGGTCTCAAAAAAAAAAAAAAAGAGGCATTTTCTGGTGCTTACTCATGATGCTTTACACCTCATTCCTCATTGGGAGTGTGCTCTTCATTAACTTAAAGTAATATTCTTTGTCCTATTTCACATAGTTCATCTTGACCAACTTTTTTTTCATGCTGGGTACACACTAACATACTTTTGCCTATCCTTTTGCTTTCACATTTTCTGAGCCACTTCACTTTAGGCAAGATTTATTGACTTGCAGTTAGAATTTTTTGATTGAAGTCTTCAATCTTGTGTATATGTGTGTCTCATTGTATTTATTTTTATAAAGATTGTAATCTATTTTAATTCTGATATCTTATGGTTTAAATTTTCGTTTTCATTATTATTTTGTTTCTACCATTTGTTGTATAATGTATGCTTTATTTGTCTACATGTCTATTTTCCCAAAAGAGATCATCTGTATTTAATTTCGCCAGCAGTTGCTAACATAGTTTCAGATAATATGCTTAGACACATATTTCTCAATTTATCAGCTTCAGAAATAAAGCAGTATATATTGAATCCCTGTATTAGAAATCTTTCTGGCAAGTTATTGTAACCTAATCTAATGTTGTTTATATAAAAATGAAAATTTGATAAAATGTGATTGTGCTATCTAGTAGATTCCAATAAAGATTTCATTACCTATGAAGGAAAGAGAGATATAGCTAGGCTTCAGGGACTGCAGGGACCAATGTAACCAAATGCAAGTCGGGATGCTTCCAACTCGCAAACTCCAATTAACAAGAGTAAGGTCTGGTAGAAAGTGATTTTATTAAACCAAAGTAGCAATGGAGACATGGCCAGATTCCCATCCAAAGCAACCGCTTCAATTTTGAGGGGCAAGGCAAGGACTTAAAAAGGGAAAACTTGATATGGATGACATACAAGACTTGTGCAGAGTATAATGTCAGTGTGTCTTGTTCCAGTGGCTATCTTGGGTTTCAGTCCACCGGGGAGCGTGAGCTGGTGTCATTTCGACAATGGCCAAGTTGTTGAGTAGCCGCTTTGAAGTAATCTCTGGAATTTTGCACCTGAGTCCACATTTGGACTTTCTGTCTCAAGATTGGCCCCTGGAACTTCTAAGATGGCACATAATTAGATGCTAGCATACAGTTAGATAAATGTGAAGGGAGTATATACGGTGAGAAAGGGTGGAACATGGAATCTATTTTAAGGTTAAGGAAAATGTCTCTGCAGTTTGCTGCAAGGTTATATCTTGAAATCCAAAATAAAGGAAAAATGCAAGTTTTAAAATGCATTTTGAAGCTAAGCTGCCTGGTTACACTAAGAATTTCAATGTGATTGGCACATATACTTTTTACTGCCTCTCTCTGAGGGTTAGTTTAATTCCCTTCTTTCCATGTTGAAGAAAGGGGCCTTTAAATTTTACTTTTTATAGTTTGAGCCATCTGGAAGATATTTGCCTGACTCTGTCTGGATCCCTACCCCAAAACACTTTGCAAAGGCCACTGAATCTACCCAAGTCTGCGATTTGCCCAATTAGAATGTGGTGGAATCCCTTGTTTCTCTCAGATCCTTTTGGTCTGCTGAGCACCTGTGGTGTAGGTGCTCAGCAGATCACAAGGTTTGAATATGTAGGCTTGAATATTCAGCACACCAAGTGGGTAAAGCAGGGGGAGTCTGCAGTCTGAGTTTTGACTCTGTAGTTTCTTCCTTAATTTGTGTTTTTCTAACTGTGGCCAATTCCATCCTACTAGGAAATGTTCTTGAATTGTGTGGCAGCTGTACCTTGGATTTCAGCTGGGTTCTCTGCATTATACTTTGATGATTTGGTGATAAGACATTCAGCAAGCTGCTTTGGTGATAAGACATTCATATTTAAGAGCAATCATTTAACTTTTGAAATTTTTCATATGTACATATACAGACTTAGGTGTTTATGTTTTTGCTGTAACACTATATATGTATTCCTCAGGTTGTATAAAACCAAGAGCTAAAAATAGCAGGGCTTATAGAAAAATAAGGTTAAAGACAAACCACTTAAAAAAAAAAAAAAACTGTGGAAATTTGTCACTGGAGCACTAACCAAAACTAACAATCCTAGTAATAACATTAGCGTAGCTAAATTTCCAAAGAATATTTGCACCTAGCATCAGTGTGAGTCAATCCTTATAGCTCTGCAAAGCATTTTTATAGCGGTTTTCAGATATTGTTAGAGTTCTTTTTCTTAATTTGAAAAGTTATATTCCTAACTGCTTCAAAACATGAGTGTCTCTCCAAACCGGATATTCAGAGAAATAACGGTTTTCTCCAATTAACTCATTCTCCACAAATCACACTGTGTCCCTAAGCTGGAAAGCACATGTTGTTCTTGATTCTTGATATGTTTGTCAATTATCAAAATTCGACTATATTTTGTTGCTATTCTTTGTGAATTATTTTTAGTTAATTAATTATCTATTTATTTGAGACAGGGTCTCACTCCGTCACCCAGGCTAGAGTACAGTGGCACGATCACAGTTCACTGAAGCCTCAACCCCCTGGGCTCAAGCTATGCCCCCACCTCAGCCTCCCAAGTAGTTGGGAACACAGCCTCCTGGGTAGCTGGGATCACAAGCCTGGCTAGTTTTTTGATTTTTAGTAGAGATGAGGTCTTGCTATGTTGCCCAGGCTGGTCTCAAACTCCTGAGCTCAAGTGATCCTCCTGCTTCACCCTCCCAAAGTACTGGGATTACAGGCATGAGCCACCATGCCCTGCCTCTTTGAGAATTCTTAATAGGAGTTTTTAGTGTTTCCACTTTCAGTGTTGTTGAGGGTTTTTTATTTTTTCTACTTAGGATTCTTTACATTCATTTTCACCAGTGAATTTCTTAATTTCTTTCTTATAGAGATTTTTCTAATTGATCCTGTGAGCTCTTTATGTAAAAGCATTAACTCCTTCTCATGCGTTTTGTCAATTTTTTTCCCTCAATTTGCTCCTCAGCTTTGAACAAGTACTTTAGGCTACTCCCATCATACCCTACAGTCGTCTACTCTCAGATTCCCATTGACCATTTGACTGATTTCTGTTACTTAATGGCACCCATTGCCATTCCTCCTGCCCAACTGTAGTCAATAATCTAATCTAACTTTCAGCCCTCTTGTTCTCTATTTTAGCTAAGCAGAGGCTTAACTATGAGGCCTGCTTTTTCCTTTTTTTTTTTTTTTTTTTTCAGACAGAGTCTCACTCTGTTGTCCACGCTGAAGTACAATGGTATGATCTTGGCTCACTGCAACCTCTGCCTTCTAGATTCAAGGGATTCTCCTGCCTCAGCCTCCCAAGTAGCTGAGATTACAGGCCCACACCACCACACCTGGATAACTTTTGTATTTTGAGTAGAGACAGTGTTTCACCATGTTGGCCAGGCTGGTCTTGAACTCCTGACCTCAAGTGATCTACCCACCTTGGTCTACCAAAGTGCTGGGATTACAGGCATAAGCCACCATGCCCGGCCTGAAACCTGGTTTTTCAATAAAGACTCTTCTCAGTCTTGAAGTCCCTGAGTCCCTGAGTCCCTGGGACTCTGAGGACCCCACAGATCATAAAGGTGTCCATTTCTGCTGTAGCTTTTCAGTAGTGTCAGAGTGACGGCTATTGACAGCAGGGATTTGTCACTGGCAGCAGTGACACCTGCTGGCCCTGCAGCTCTAGCTCCTGGTCAGGCATTTGGGAACTAACATCTGTCCTTTCCCCAGCATACCTTACAAAAGCCACCACATATGTTAGTGCACTTTCATGGCCGTTCTCTATTTTACTTACACCACAATGAAGATCTCATTAAATCTGTTCTTCCAGCATGGCTTCAACTCTTGTAACCACTCTCAAGCTATAGCTACAATATTCTAAGCTCTTCTGTGGTTACAGACACAATGTCTACACCACAAGGATGAGAGATGATCAGCATTTTACCACAACAAAGCATGGATGACTTGCTTTTCAAATCAGATTAAGCTCACGCTTTGTGCCTCCCCATGTCATCTCAGCACGGGGACAGAGCTACAGTGTGTGAGGCCCTGGACAGGGCCTTATCTGTAATTTAAAAATTGGTTTAAAATGTTTTACAAAATTCATGGGCACAAATGAGGTATGGTGATCTTTCCATAATTTTTTTTTTTTTTTTTTGAGATGGAGTCTTACTCTGTCGCCCAGGCTGGAGTGCAGTGGTGTGATCTCGGCTCATTGCAACCTCTGCCTCCCAGGTTCAAGCGATTCTCCTGCCTCAGCCTCCTGAGTAGCTGGAATTACAGACATGCACCACACCACACCTAATTTTTGTATTTTTAGTAGAGACAGGGTTTCACCATCTTGGCCAGGCTGGTCTTGAACTCCTGACCTCGTGATCCACCCACCTTGCCCTCCCAAAGTGCTGGGATTACAAGAGTGAGCCACCATGCCCAGCCTCCATAAATATTTTAAGTGAGTGGAGAAGAAGTACTTAGACAGTTATTATCCATAGATTCTTCATTGTTAGTTAAAGTCACCCCAGATCAGCATGTCAGTACCATTCTGGCTGTCCAGTATCATGTGATTCTGTGAAAGAAATACGCTCCCATCAGCAGCAGTGACCTGATTGCCAGGCTGTCCTCCTGAAACTGGGGTTCAACCATGGAGACCCCATAGATAAAAGTCTTGGAGAGCTCCTGAGACATCTGGTTGACCTGACATGCTAGATACAGGGTCAAAGATCGCCTGAAAGGGACAGAAAAAAACAAAAAAGGACTAGCATGCACACAGGTCTTGGTCTAGGTTCATGTGCCTTGTCCAGATGGCATTGCCAGCCCTGGCCAGTTCTACACACTGAACTGTGATTTAGAAAACTTCAAAGAAGGTATTCTGAAGTGTGGGGCCCCATGAGACATGGGTCCTACTTGCCTGAGTGAGGGTAGAACTATCCTAATGTCTAGACTATAGGGTCTATTTCTCATCAGCCATTTTTTTTTCTTTTTTTAGATGGAGTTTTGCTCTTCTTACCCAGGCTGGAATGCAATTGCACAGCCTCAGCTCACTGTAACCTGTGACCTCTGCCTTCCAGGTTCAACTGATTGTCCTACCTCAGTAGGACAATCCTGAGTAGCTGGGATTACAGGCATGCGCCACCACACCTGGCTAATTTTGTATTTTTAGTAGAGACAGGGTTTCTCCATGTTGGTCAGGCTGCTCTCAAACTCCCGCCTCAGGTGATCTGCCTGCCTCAGCCTCCTGAAGTGCTGGGATTACAGGTGTGAGCCACTGCGCCCGGCCATCACTCATTCTTTGAATTGGTATTGGGATAAATTTATTTCAAGTTGTAACGTCATAAAAAGATATGAGTAATCTTAAGTAATGGAAGTTTATTCAAAAGATACTGCAGCCATTTTACTCCAGGTCTTTGTTATTTTAGTCTCTCCTTTCCCTTCGAGGTCTCTCAGTGGCAGTTCTCCCATTCTCTCCCTTCATCGCCACCCTCTCACGCAAAGCAGGGCAGATCTAGTTCGGTCGGTTACTCACATCTGATACGGAACGCTCTGATCCAGTCCCACACGGCCAGCATAGCAGGCTTCGTCTCCATACAAGTTCATCACCACTTTTCTCAGAGAAAACCGTGTACCTGGCAGGTGCTAGGAAACTTCATGGTCTGTCCAGTGCAAGACTCCTAATACATTTCATCAAACTGTCTTCCAAAAGGGCAATGCCAGTTTACCTTGCCACCAGAAATATGTGGGAGCATGCCCTTCTTAGTACATTTGCCAGCAGTGAGGAGATTCATTATTTCATAAATAATTAGCTAATATGGGCCGGGCTCGGTGGCTCACACCTGTAATCTCAGCACTTTGGGAAGCTGAGGTGGGCGGATCTCTTAAAGCCAGGAGTTTAAGACCAGCCTGGCCAACTTGGCAAAACACCGTCCCTATTCAAATAATAATAATAATAATAATAATAATAATAAGCTAATGTGATAGACGAAACTACTAGAGTGTTGTTTAAATGTACATGGGCACTTTCTTAGTAGTAATATGCAGTATAAACTTGTTAATCAATTAATTTTTCTCTTTGGTGAATTGCTTATTTTGGTTCATTACTAATTTATCTATTTACAGCTGAGTATTTTCCATATCTATTTATGTGTGCTAATCATAACTTCAAGATATTGGCCATTTTTGCCATATTTATATCAACTTAACGTCTTTCTTCATTTTTCTGTTCTTGCTAGTTTTTAGACTTGGATACATTTATCTTTTAATGAACAGAATTTTAAATTTTTTTAAATAATCAAAACTGTTAATATTTTCCTTTGTAATTTATTTCATTCCTTTGGCTCTTAAAAAGTGCCCCTTTTCGATTTCATAGATTTGCTAAACATTTATTTCAAATTTCCTCTATTTTTAAGATAGCTATTATTTAAAATGCTTATTCTCTAAAAACATTAATTAAATAATTCTGTAATTATATATTTAGCTAATGAGATAAGAATCTAAGTTCATGTTTTAAATAAATAATTTACTAATTCTTCCATCTGCATTAATTTAAAAAATCTTGTAAAATTTATTTGTGACATTACCCTTTCTCCATTATACATTTTTGTATGAAAAAGGATTTGTGTCTCAGTCCATTCATTTACAAATAGTCTAGATGAGGTTTAAATACTAAAGTAAAAAGGAGACTTTTCTTATTCAATAACTTTTAATACTCAAATTCTGCAGTATAATTTTTCATCTAATGTGTTTCCCTGATTTAATCTGAATTTTATAATTTCTCGACTCCTTGCTTTTTAGAACAGTGTTGGCTTTATTTCATAAATGAATTTTTTTTTTTTTTCATAAATGAATTTTGAATAAAACTTGACATCAATTTTTATTTCATAATCCACAAAACATTTCAAATTAAAGAAATACAACATTAAAAGTCTCCAGTTTTTGCTTTAATTTCACATTTCATACACTCACAATATTTAGGAAATAGTCATTTTGACTGTCTTATAACTGGGATAAGGGTGCAGCAACAATTCTGCCAGATGGTTAAATGCCCCAGAGGATTTCTGGTCTTCTCTTCCTAATTTGGGAGATATAAAGCAGTTTTTACTCCCAATATAAATTCTTGATAAAAATCTTACTCTGTTGATTTTTCATGTTAGACATTAAGGATGACATGTAAGTAAAAAAAGAAAAAAAAAAAAAAGTAGCCTTGATACCAAGTTAATATTCTCTTGAAATCTTACTTGGCTGCTAAATTTCTTTGTTGAAAGCCAACTTATAACAAATTGGTTATCCTGTTAGCCTTTTTCCCTTTTTCTTTCCTTTCTTCCATTTTCTTCCTGCTCCCTCTTTCCCTCACTTTTTCTTTCTGGCATGTTTAATTAGAGAACATTTTCTATAAGCATTATAGAGAATAATTGTCCTTGAGGAATGATGGGTAACGTAAGCGAAATGAAAATAATAAAGAAAATGCTACATGGAATCTCTTATTCTTGAACCATGTTCAGACACTATTAGCTGTGACCACTGCAATAGGAAATGAAAAAGAGAGCACTTTTTCATTGAATATCCCAGTGTTCAAAGAAACAAAGAAATGGCCACATAAACTAAATATTCACAATACTGGAAATGAACCACAGGCTTTTTGAGTAATACTCCAGTTAACTCATGTCCTTAAATGAGAAGGGCAGCCACAGACATCTTCCCACTGGAGCTCTCTGGTGCCCACATTTAGGGATGCATCTTCCTTACAAGGGCAGCCACCTGTGGAAGTGGGTTCTTAAATAACTGTGTGCACCAAAGACCATCTGGCATGGCTTAATCACTGTACAAAGTCTCTGCAGAGAAGTTGGAATTGAGATTCGTAGAGAAGCAAACAAGGGATGATGCCTGATGATTAAGAGTCAATCCAGGAAGGAGAATTCTTCATGGGTAACATCTATTTCAATAACAAACTCTCTCCGCAGTGACTCATACTTATTTGTCTGTGAAGTTACAAAAGAAGATCCCCAGAGAAAGTGCTTTCCAAGTTGCTAGATGTAAGTTTAAGAAAGAAAATTTTTACCTTAAGAAAAATGTGAGCTTGGTTTTAAACTTGAGGTTTGTTTTTAGGCCAAATGAATTGGGTTTTTTCCTGTTGCCTTTCTAACAACGTAATGACAATGGTGAAGAAAAGGTAAATCATCATGTTAGTAAATCCAAGGATTTTGCCTCAAGAAAGTAGATAACTATTCTTGGGAAAAACACATAAAGAGTTTGTCCAGAAAAAATTAGTGTCAAAAATGAAACATCCAGTGACACCAAAAGAGTTCAGTTTCCTGTGCTTGAGTCCCATACTTTTCATAATGAGTAAAATCAAGGAACTTTAGAATGTCCTATGTTCTGTCATTTCGGGCCCACACATTCTATTAAAAATCCAAGATTGGCCAGACATGGTGGCTCATGCCTATAATTCCAGCAATTTGGGAGGCCGAGACAGGAGGATCATTTGAGTTTAGGAGTTTGAGACCAGCCTGGGCAACACAGTGAGACTTCATCTTTACTAAAATTCAAGAAAATTTAGCTGGGCATGGTAGTGCACCCCTGTAGTCCCAACTACTTGGGCACTAAGATGGGAGGATTACTTGAGCCGGGGAGATAGAGGCTGCAGTGAGTTCTGATCATGCCACAGCAAATCCAGCCTGGTTGACAGACCAAGACCCTGTCTCAAAAGAAAAAAAAAAAAAAAGAAATCCAAGATTGTAAAATGTCAATATGATTCACTTGTCATTCTAAAGAAAGTAAAATCCAAATTCCTTATAAGATTTTTCTTTAAAGTGACACAGTGATTTTTTTTTCTCTTTCTAGTCACATTGGAAGTAAATGAGGATTGTAATCCACAAATATCTAAAGTTTTAATTTTAATTAAAATATATACAATGCATCTCAGCGGATTCTTACATTAGAATCACTATTTTTAATAAGCCTCACATTGAATACAAAATATATAAATATAAAACCCTTGGGAGAAAATATTACATTTTTTGAAACAAAAGGGAAAACATGTGCTCCAAGAAAATACGTTTTACATTGTAATGTCCAACTTGCACAACCATGTTTCAACTTGGAACTCATTAGTTATTTGGGCCATGCCCTCAAAATTCTGTTTAGCCTACTTACGATTTCCTTTCAGTAAAAGACAAGACAGGAAAGAAACAAAAACCAAAAGCACCCTACTCAGGAATCTGGGAATGCCTTGATGATGGACTCATAGGCAGGTGGGGGCGGTGTTGAAAAGCCCACTCGAAGACTGTTACTGGACCAGTAATCAGGACGGCTCAGACTGTGGGAAGTGCTGATAGTGGGAGAGATACTGGAAGAAGGGAGAGTCACCAGCTGACTCTCAGTTTCCACAGGAAGTGGTGGACATTGCAGAAAGGGATGGAAAGTAGAAGCTCTGAAACTTGATTTTCTTGGAAAGGAATTTGCTTGTTCCAGGGAAGCTTGTCGCTGGAAAGTGAGACTGGCCAGGCTGAGGTTGCTGCGACGTTCACAACCACTGTGGCGGTAAAATCCAGTTCTGTTGAGGCCATGGGAGTAAGAAGACCTAGATCTCCTGCTTGAACTCCACTGTGAGATGGGAGCACTGGCTCTTCTTCTTCGAGACAGACAAATGAACACAGCCCAAATAAATCCTCCAAGTACCAGCCCGATTGCCATGGATACGGTGAAGGACATGATAAGGTCCTCTGAAACAAAGAAAACAAATTACTAAATCAATACTTAAATAGGTTTTCAACTAAAAACAAGGGTCAGCATATATGCTGTAATTCATAGAATACTGATTAATTTAAACATACTTTGAATCAGGGAAATAGAAGACGGTGTTAGGTGGATATGAACAAATGAAAGCTGATAATGCTTCCATTTATTCAAGCAGAAAGATACAAAATAACACTTTCAGCTGTAGCATTCCAGGTCACTTAAGCTGTTTTATCATCTTTAAGAAATAAAAGATAAAAGTAGTCTTACTTGATGTCATTAATTTATGGCGTTTAGCTCATACATTTTTTATAGAGTTGCAAATGTAGCCCAAAGTTGATTTCCTTTTGAATTATAGTAGTAACTAATGTGCTGGATGGATAAAGAATTTTGTCAACACTTTAACGTTGCCTTTTCCTCTGTCTGCTTTCATCAATCACATTGATTTCTGCCACCTGCAGTCTTCATGATGCCTCACTTCCTTTGCTCTGTCTGAGATAGGAAGTGCTAGAATAGAACCATCTGGCCAGCTGACTGATTTATGTCATATTTCCTGAACTCCCAGACAGTCACCTATATCTCTGACTCTTTGATGACTTGACCTGTGCAGACTACTGGGCTCTTTCTTGTTTCCCAGGTTCCAGCTCTTGCTTCTATTATGCCCTTGGGATGATGAAATTCCTGTAGCCCGTACCTCCATAGCGTCTCTGCTACACACCAGTATTCTCTAATTCGTAGAACTTGTAATTTGTTCAGATTTCCCTTTCTGGGGAGAAAAATGCCTTTTCCTAATGGAAATGCTACCTTATTGTCTCTTGTAAACTAAATACATATTCTCAAATGAAGATGGGTGACTGAGTCTCCTCTTGCCACACCACTTTGTATAGAAAAACTCTGGATATTAGAAGACTCCTCCAGCCTCTCGGTCCCCCACATTTCCCCACCATGATGTAATCCACAAGTCATGTTTGTTTCTCACTGTACCAAAGCCTGTCATTCTCTCTGAAACTCTGCGATTTTCCACATATTTTTCCTTATATCTGAATTCAATATTTTAATCTTCTGTCTGGAAAACCCATTCTTCAAGCTCCACTTCAAGCATATCTTCAATAAAGACTCTGACATTTCCTAGACAAAAATGAGTTACTGCTAAGTGGAAAGGTAAGCTATCGTATCGAATTGCTTATCTAGGTATATTCTGTATCGAGAGAGCCATAGCCTGAAAATTAGCTGATGGGTATTGTGAGACTGGGGAAGAGGGGGAGAAAATGGCCACAGAAGTTTTGCTGTTCTTCCCATCAAGAGATAGTCTATTTCTCTACCCCTTGAATCTGGGCGGGCTTCATGACTTGCTTTGATGAGTAGGATGCAATGGAATTGAAGCTATACAAATTCAAGCCTAAGCTGCAAGATGCTCAGCTTCTACCCTTCCTGCTCTTGGGACCCCTGCCATTGTCAGCATATAAATAAGGCCAGACTAGCCTGCCAGATGATGAGAGACACATGGCCCAGAAACCCCTATAGCCCTAGCCAAGAGCCTGCTAACCTGGACATATGAATGGCATCATCCTATATAATTCAGATGCTAGTCAACTCACCAAATGATTGTGACACATGAGCAAAGACCAGCAGAAAATCCACCAAGCTGACTTCGTCTCAAATTACCAATCCACAGGATTGTGAGCTAAGCAAATTATTATTATTTTAAGCTACTATGTTTGGGGGTGGATAGTTACATGGCAAAAGTTCTCTGATACAGGGTTCCAAACTCAGCTCTGTTCGTAATATGCTTTGTGATTTTTAGGGAATTTGTTTAGACCCACTGATTTCATTATATATATATGTGTGTGTGTGTATATACACACATATATATGTGAAGGAGTTTGATTTTATGATTGCCAAGGTTCTTTTTAGCATGTTGTTGTAATCTGTGATAATATATAGACTACTGAGAATGCAGAAATAACAAAACAAACTAACGTTAATAACTACAAAGGAATAATCACTGCTGTCTAATTTTAGGATATAGTTTGTGTCCTTACACTGTATATTGTCACATTTATCTCCTGTGGAAAAGCTATATTTATTGTGTCCTACTTTCACAATTATCTGTACAAATAGTTATATCAACATTCTCTAAAACAACGGCTTTGGGCAAAGGTCCCAGGCACATTTTTTAGTGTATTATATCACTTAATCTTCAAACATCCCAATAAAGGAAATGCTAGTGTTATTCCCATTTAATAGTTGTGGCTACTGAGAAGTAAGTAGCAAGCCCATAGTCCCACATCTGGTGAAGGTCAAGTGAGGATTTGAGACCAAAGCGTCTTAATTAATAGCTAAATTATTTATTTATTTTCTAAGTGTAAGGTAAGAAAATGTTAATCTACAATGAAAATAAGCAATACAAAGTGCATAAAAATTTGTCGATTCAATACCAGAGTATCTTGTAACCTGTTATGAACAGAAATACTTGAGAGAATGGTGGTTAAATAATATTGTGTGTTCTACAGATATATTTCCATGAATCAGTAGCCTTTAGTGGAGACTTTTAAATATCAACAAGTTCAGCTATGGACGCACAGAAATGGAGTTTCAGCTAAAACAAAATCAAAAATGTGTTGGACATAAATTCCTCATTTTATAGATGTTGAAACGGAAGCTAAGGTTTGTGTGGTAGAATTAACACTTGATTTATTGTAATAACTGATTGGCAAGTATCACTGGTTAGGGAACTATTAGTTACACTCGTGTGTGATATAAAGGAGAAGACAAATACTCAAATTTACAAAGTATATGTCCTTGCTATTGTGTGTAAATGTATGTAACCACTACTAGAGTCTGACTGAAGACTCTAAGTATTTCAGTATATAAGCAGGCATAATAGATAAAATTTAGAAAGAGATATTTCCTTGATTTCAGCAAAATGAAGTTAAAACCAGAATCTGAAAGGAGAAAATATATTCAGTTAGTCAACGAAAGCATTTAAAGTTTACAAGAGTCCTTATACATGGTCTCTGTGTATGCCCTTTGAGACTCTCATCTTCTGACAAATCAGATATTCCAAATATAAATATTATTTATAGTGGAATAATAGCAAACTTTAGATTCAAGAAAGAAATAGAAGCTCTTTAAATCAATGAAATCAATGAAAAATAATTTCTTGTCTATTATTGTGATTGAGGCCAGGCACAGTGGCTTATGCCTGTAATACCAGCACTTTGGGAGGCCAAGGTGAGAGGATCGCTTGAGCCCAGACCAGCCTGGGCAACATAATGGGATCTGTCTCTACAAAAAGTAAAAATAAATTAATTAAATAAAATACAGCGATTAAGCAAAACAGCAATTAACAAAAATACAGCGATTAGCAAAAACAACAAAAATAGATGGAGTGAGAAATACATTTAAATTTCAGATGACTGTTTTATTTCCAAAATATATTATTGTTCTGATGTAAGAAAACTAAGATAATATCCAAACTCTAATGGACAAGTTATTATAGAATATAGTGAACCATCACAATCTTCTTAAATGACAAGTTTCAGTTTGGGGAGTAAAAAGATTATTTTTGTGGCACTAAAACTGTAACAATATTTCCATAAAAGGAATTTGACAACAAACCTATTTAAAATGATCATTCTCTGTGGCTTGGTAATACTTTGATTTGATACTGTAAACCTATTGTCTATGCCCAAAATTTGGGGAAATGACTTAAAATATCATCAAATATTGGGTTATATAGATATCCAAAAAAGATTAAATAATGAATTTAAAATGTACATGAGAATCATAAGAATAACATATACATACAATAATAGGCTATTTAAATTTTGAATGAATATAAAGTAGGATAAGATGGAGGTGCAACAGAAATTATAAAAATTACAAAACAATTTCTTTTGATATGGATTTGTTTAACTTTTGCTCAGTAGAGTACACGTATCATGAAAATGACTTTTTAATCCACAAAGTCAGTAAAATACACACTTTAGAAATTGTATTAGTCTGTTTTCATGCTGCTGATAAAGACATACCTGAGACTGGGCAATTTACAAAAGAAAGTGGTTTAATTGGACTTACATTTCCACATGGCTGGAGAGGCCTCACAATCACAGTGGAAGGCAAGCAGGAGCAAGCTATACCCTGCGGGGATGGCAGCAGACAGAGAGAGCTTGTGCAGGAAAACTCCCCCTTATAATAACTATCAGATCTCGTGAGACTTACTTACTATCATGAGAACAGCACAGGAAATTCCTGCCCCGATGATTCAATTACCTCTCACTGGGTCCCTCCCACAACATGTGGGAATTCAAAATGAGATTTGGGTGGGGACAGAGCCAAACTGTATCAGAAATCATTGCACTAATTCTTATACCTTGCAGAATATTAAAACACCTACAAATAATACCGCTGACAGAAGAATTTCTAAGACTTCCTGAGATATGTGGTAAAATGCTTATCTAACTTCTTAAGCTCCCTTACGTCCAAACAGCAAAGGCAAATGTAGAAATGAAGAAAGGCAATGAGGAAGAGATGCTGAGTCAAACAACAGCAGTGGTCTTTCATACACATTTTTTTTCATTTAATTATAGTTAATGATTTTTCTGACCTGCCCACACTAGAATTTGGAAACTGTGTGATGAAAGCAGCATCTACTGGTGATACAGCTTTAAATTTTCATATATGTAATTCCATTCTGGCAGACTTTTGACAATGTATTTTGGGATCCTTTTTTAAAACCTGGTATAGAAGAAAATGTAACTGAAAAAGAAGACATTGGCACAGATATTGCTTTTTAAAAAATGATTTGCCTTCTTACTTCTCAACAATCTTAGGAGAAGAAAAATGAGCCATAATCTTTCTTCTTATAATTGCAATATAATGCAACTTGTAAGACCAAATGGTTACTTTTAAAAATGTAACTTTCCTTTTGAAAGCAGAAGGAAAAAACTCTAACATTGGTAAGGTATGCCATATAAATTAAATATATGTCATCCTAATTTGTAATACATACCTACAAAACTAGCAAGTAGATGGCACATAACAAGCCCTCAATGAACACTGGCTCTTCCTGTTAATAGTTGTGTATTAGGCCCTTCTTGGCCTAATAATAACAGCCACGTTCCTGTCTTTCAATTTTAATATTGTAATATTGAGTATGATTTTTAGTAAATATAATCAATACTTCAAATGCCTTCCACTGGTATTAAAATTTAGTAGAGGTCACCATCTAGTGGCTTGAGTTGAATCATTCCAACTCTGAAAGTGATTTGATCAATGACAGCAGAATGAAACACTTTAAAACATTCCAAAACCCTTTGCAGTTGTAAGAATGGTAAGTTCAACCTTCACCAAAGCAGTCCATGAAGTCCTTGGTATCATAGAGTGTACAGGAGAATGGTTCAGGAAATAGAATGACTTTTGACAAAAAGGATTTTTAGAGACAATAATATTTAGAGCCTAGAAATTTGATTGATTATAATAATGTAAACAGCCAAGGAGTATTTTCCATTATATCTCATCTGCCAGAACATCTTATTGGGTCTGTTTTCACAAACAAACAAAAAAAAATCCAGAATTCAACTTCTCACTACCCACTCTGCGACTTCACTGATCCAAGTGGCCACATTCCCACATCTGTGACATGGACTATGGTCTTCCTGCTTCTGTCCTTGCCATATCCTCACACCCCAAAAATGTGCTCAATACAGTAGTCAGAGAACATTTTAAAATATAAGTCAAATCATATCATTCTTCTGTTCTAAATCCTCTGCTTTTCCCAGAGGAAAACAAATGCCTAAGAATGTCCTGAAAGTCCCTACTTGACAGGCTCCCAATTATCTGAGCCCATCTCCTCTACTCTTCCTCTGGGTCACTCGCTCTGTCTGCACTTCCCTCCTCACCATTCCTTAAGTACATCAGATGGGCTGGCTCCTGACTTAGGGCCCATCACTGGTTATAATCTACTCCTAAAATTATTTCCTCAGCTATCTGTATGGTTAATTTCAGGTATTTTGCTCATATGTAACTTTGTCATTGAGGCCTACCCTGGCTGCTCTACCTAAAATGACATCCTGTCCCACCTCTGAAGCCTAAATGGAACTCTTGTTTTTCTTTCTTCCTTTCTGGTTAATGGAAACTAAATTCGTTAATTTATACTCTTTAAGAAAATGTGAATGAGATACATAAGCATTATGAGCTGGAAATGTCATTATATTTGAAAGATAGGAGGATAACATATATCTGGAATGCTTTAAAAAGCTTCATGGAAAAAATAAATTGTAGATGCCTTTTTGTGAATGGTAGTGGTCAAATAAACAAAAGGCTTGGAGACTTGAAAGTAGTTTTGATCAAAAGCATAAAGCACAAGCCATATTCTGAATATATTTAGTTAACAGCATTGCTAGAGGAGAGGGCAAATTCAAAAGGATCAAGGTAGCACACCGCTTTCTGTATATGATAGACTAACATGTATCAAGCCACTGAGAGCAAGCATACAATAGAGAATAAAATACTTTCTTAAATTTGTTTGAAGCCATCAGAGACTTATCAACACCGTTAAATTGAAGGAGCAAATTCCAGGAGAAAAGAAAATCTCTCATCACAATAATCTGTAAAGAGAAACAAAAATATCTGAGTAGAATGCTGTGCACTATCAGTAAGCTTAGAAAACATAAGTTAGTGTTCAGGGGCTGCCAAGGAAATTGGACCCTAGGAAACATCCCAGACTCCGGAATCAGGTGCCCTAGGATCTACTCCCTATGATTAATGGTAAACAGGAAAAAGACCAGACCACACAAAGATAAAAATATAGATCAATCCCAAGTTGGACTGAGGTGATCTTTCCCTAACTAACTGTCCGAAGGAAAATTTTACATATAAATAAAATAGATAGTTATATATTTAAATAAATTTATATATACCTAGTAATAAATTACAAGTCATCCTAAGAGGCAAGGCAAAGTAAACGAAAACTAAGAGAACAAATAGAAAATTGAAAAATACCTGTAAGTTATGAAGATATTTGAATTATCAGACAAAATATTAAAATAACTGTTGATTAATGTGTTTAAAAAATTAACAAGTTAAAAATTTTCAGCAGATATTGAGGATCTTATAGATAATAAAATATCTAATGAAAATTATAAAATATTTTAACTGAATTCTGATAAAATTGTGAAATATCAAAACATGTGAGATGTGCCTAAAGCCACATTCATAAGAAAATTTATAGCTTTATAGGTATATATTTTAAAATGAGAAAGCCTAAAAAAATCAGTTATTTTGGTTTCCATATTAAGAAGCTAACAAAGGATCACTAGCTGATACATAAGTAAAGTAGCATACAGTAAATAAGAGAAAGCAGAACTTAACGAAACGGGCAAAAAAAAAAAAGAAAGAAAGAAAAAATAGAGGAGATTATCAAAGACAGATATAAAAAAATCTAATAAAAATTAATAAAATACTAATTGGAATGACAAGGATGGAAAGAGGAGAGAAAGAGAAAGAGGGAAAAATAATGGGCAGGTGCAAGAGAAAGAGACAGAGAGAAGGAGAGAAAATCACCAATATCAAGAGTAAAAACATTAGAACAGATTATACAGGCAATAAAAACATCAAGCTAGGATTCCAAATCAGCTTTTATGAACTGACCCTTTCAAGTAATAATGACTATAAACACTGGAAACAATACAAAAAAAAAAAAATTCTACCTAAGGGCCGTAAGAATGACCAAATGCTTGCAGCTACTAGAGAGGAGTTGACACCTGGAAGAAAAGAACACCAAATATTAGTCAAGCTCCAGTTTTCAAACCTTTTAACCTGAGGGCAGCTTCCAGTCTGGGACAGGTAAAGTGATAATTGAAAACCTGCACTGTTTCTGATCTTAAGAAACAAAGGACAGAGATTATGGAAACAAGAGCTGCTAAGAATGTGAGAAGGAAATCCTGGAGAAGAGAAAGCCAGAGAGGATAATCCCCAAATTTTACTTATAAACATTTCACACATCTTTGGTTGACTCCTGAATCACACATATACGGGACATATTCCAAACAGCACTAGAGAAAAATAAAATAAAATAAAGTAATATTTAAGCTGCTGCCCAAGGGACAGGCTTTATAGGTTTCTGTAGTTGTAGTTTCACAGAGTTAATTGCCTGTGAAAATAAATTAGGAGGAAAAACATACATCACAACACTCTTCAGGGTAATACAGCAGAATCCGTTCAAAATGTTCAAGATACAATATGAAATTACTTGGCACATGAAGAAACAGGAAAATGTGACCCATTCTTAAGAGAAAAGACAGTCAACAAAAACAAACTTTAAGATGACCCAGATATAATTAGCAGACAAAAATTTTAAAGCAACTCATATGTCCATGTTCAATGATTTCAAATAAAACATTCACAATGAATAAAATGATAGGAAATTTCAGCAAAGAAATAGAAACTATAAGAAATAACAAAATAGATATTCTAAAACTAAAAAAAAATTGAGAACTGAAAAAAATGTATACCATGAGCTTAACAGTGAAATTAAAGTAAGAGAGAAAAGAATCAGCCAACCTAAAGGTGTATTCATAGAAATTATCCAGTTTGAAAAATGGAGAAAAATATTGGGGGGAAAAAGCAAGCCTCTAGGACTTGTAGAACTGTATAAAAATATTTCACAGATGTGCAATTATAATCCCCAAAATAGAGGAATGGGTGAGTGGAGCTAAAAACATTTTGAATAAATGAGGCTGAAATTTTTCAAAATTAGTGAAACAAATTAATCTACAAATCAAGAGTCTCAGTAACATCAAGCAGATTATATATAAAGAACTATGCACATCATAGTCAAACAGCTGAAGATCAAAGGTTAACAAAAAAAACTTGAACACAGCCAAATTACAAATAATAATAATAACACTACATTCATAAAAGACAATTATTTGAATAACTACTCGCTTTTAATAAAACACAATGATATTTTAAAGTGATTTTAAAAAAGCTGTCAACTCAGAATTTTATATCCAGCAAAACTATCCCTTAAGTATAGTAATGAAATACATACTCTTTCAGGTGAAACAGAATTCAAATTAATCACCAGCTTACCTACACTAAAACGTGTGCTGAAGAAAATCCTTAGTCTGGGGAAAATGAAAACTGGGATCTTTAAGAAGAAATTGAGACTATCAGAAATAGTATCAGAGTAAATAGAGAAGATTCTTTTCTCTCAATTTCTTTAAAATTCATTTTTCTAGTTAGAGCAAAAATTAAAATATTTTCATATGAAATGTATAGTTTATATAGATTTAATATGTAATAATTATGAAGAATTGGGACAGGATATACATAAATCTATCAGTTTGATTGACTTAGTTTTTAAGAGATTTTAGAGGCAGGGACTTACTATGTCACCCAGGCTGGTATCAAAGTTTTTGGCTCAAATGACCCTCCCAACTTAGTCTCCAAGTAACTGAGACTACAGGCACACATCAATGCACCCAGCTGTTAGATTGTTTTTTATATTGAAAATCTTATGTATTCTAAAATACAACTACAAATTATATTAAGCAAGATTGCAGAATTTAAGATTTATATATAAAAATATGTTTATATACTAGCAGCAAACTACTGGAAAGTATAATTACACCATTACAATAGCATCATTAAGCATAACATACCTAGGAATCTTTTTCACAAAATGTATGCAAGATGTCTGCACCACAAATTTTGGAATACTACTGAAAGAAATTAAAGGTCTAAAAAATGGAGAGATATACTATATTTGTGAATTACAAGCCTCAATATTATTAAGATGCCAACTGCCCTTATATATAAATAAATTCATATAAATAAATCAACTAAAATTCCAATAAAGGCTTTTTGTATTATTTTACAAATGACACTAAGTTGTATATGATGACAATACAAAGGAACAATAAAAACAAAGCTGGAAGCATCACACCACTTGATTTTAAAATATACTTCAAAGCTATAATAGTCAAAACAGCATGGTACTGGCATTTACATAGCCATTTAAATTAATGAAACATAATAGGGAGGAGGCCCAGTAATAAATCCATGCATTTGTGACAACTGATATTTGACAACAATATCAAAAATGCTCAAAGGGGTAATTATTGCCTCTTCAATAAAAGGTAATGGGAAAACTGTATATCCACATGCAGAAGAATAAAATTGAACCCTTATCTCATACATATGGAGACGGGCGGATCACGAGGTCAGGAGATCGAGACCATTCTGGCTAACACGGTGAAACCCCGTCTCTACTAAAAAAAAAAAAAAAAAAAAACTAGCCAGGCGAGGTGGCGGGCGCCTGTAGTCCCAGCTACTCGGGAGGCTGAGGCAGGAGAATGGCGTTAACCCAGGAGGCGGAGCTTGCAGTGAGCTGAGATCCGGCCACTGCACTCCAGCCCGGGCGACAGAGCTAGACTCCATCTCAAAAAAAAAAAAGAAAAAGAAAAATCAACTCAAAATGGGTTAAAGATACAAACCTAAGACCAGAAACCCAAAAAACTACTAGAGGACAACATAGGGAAAAAGCTTTATATTGATCTGGGCAATTATATTTTTGCATATGACAGCACAAGCAAAAAGCAAAAATAGACAAGTAGAATTGTGCCAAACTACAAAGATTCTGCACAGTAAAGGAAACAACAGAGAGAAGATATGCCCACAGAATGAGAGAAAATATTTGCAAACCATATATCTGATAAGAAGCCAATATCTAAAGTATATAAGAAGCTCACACAACACAAAAGCAAGAAAACAAATAATCTGTTTAAAAAATGAGCAAAGGACCTGAATAGACATCTCTCAAAAGAAGCCCCACAAATGACCAACAGTTAGATGAAAAAATGCCCCACGTAACTACTCATCAGGGAAATGCAAATCAAAGCCACAATGGAATATCACCTCACATGTGCCAAAATGCTTATTATCAAAAAGACAAAAAATAATGAATGTTGGTGAAGATGTGGAGAAAAGCAAACTGTACACTGTTGATGAAAATGTAAATTGATGCAGTCATTGTGGAAAACAGTATGAAGGTTCCTCAAAACTTAAAAATAGAACTACCATAGAATTCAGCAATCCCTCCAGGTGTACATTAAAAGGAAATGAGATCAGAATCTCTAAGAGATATCTGTACTTCCATGTTCATTGCAGCATTGTCACAATAGCCAAAACACATAATCGATCTAAGTGTCTATCATCAGATGAATGGATAAAGAAAATATGGTGACATAGATATGCATACACACACACACACACATATATGGTGTCTATAATGGAATGTTATATTTCAGATGCTCTTAGACTTATGATGAGGTTGTATTTAGATAAATCCATCATACATTGAAAATGCCATAAGTTGAAAACGCATTTAATACCCCTAACTTACCAAATTTCATAGCTTGGCTTAACCTACCTTAAATATGCACAGAATACTTAAAATAGCCTAAAATTAGGCAAATCATCAAACAAAATCCAGCTTTATAATAATAAAAGGTAAAATTTTTAACTTTAAACAAATTTTTATTACATAAAAGTTGTCACATAATTGGATATTTCTCTACTTTGTACACGATTGTTCTCATTCTCCACAGAAAGGCAGCTTAACTTCTCATCTGGTGGTAGCAAGCACCAAAATCCTTATTTTAACAGAATAGTAGTAAAAATACCTCAGTGATTTAAGTTGAAAGCAGTACATTGGTACATGGCTCTTATACCCAGCATCAGGAATATACAAATGTCTTTTTATTCGAAAATACAAAATAAATTATCTGTAATCATGAACAATGACAGCAATAAACCATTATGTATTTTGTCAACTAAACCAGTAACTGATGGTTACAGTGATTTCTTAAACATCAGTCAGCCATTCCTTCATTTTCTCTGACTGACTTCTCTGAAGTTACTGGTGAGGAACACTGCCTTGGACTTCCTGTCATAGTTCATTAATAAAGGTAAAGTACTATCCTAGTAGTTAGAACATGCCACCTCTCATACCACCTCCCATTCCACCCATTGCACCCATTCCAGGGTCCTTCTCTTCTTTAGGAATTTCTGTGACTACAACTTCTACTGTAGTTAACAGAGAGACCACACCAGCAGCATCCAATAAAGCAGCTCTCACAACCTTTGTTGGGTCAATACTTGCTTTTTCCACCATATTCACAAAATCTCTGACTATAGCATCATAACCAACTTCTGAGGAACTTTGCATAATTTTTGCAACTATCAAAGATCCTTCAACACTTGCATTCTTAGCAATGGTCATTGCTGGAACTTTGAGTGTTCTTTCAATAATTTCTATACCAATTTTTTTTATCTTAATTAGCTGGAGTCAATGAGTCCAAGGCTGGAATGCCCCAAAGTAGGGGAAATTTTTATAATAATAATAAAAAATAAAAATAATAAACATTAAAGATCAAAATTCAAAATTCAAATTATAGTTTCTACTGAATGCGTATCACTTTCATACCATCATAAAGTCAAAATATTGTAAGTTGAACTACCATAAGTCAGGGACCATCTGTATATAATAAGGGAATGTTATTATTCAGCATTAAAAAAAATCCTGTCATTTTCAGCAACCTAGATGAACCTGGAGGACATTATGCTAAGTGAAATAAACCAGGCACAGAAGGACAAATACAGCCAGCCACCAGCTTACCATGGTTGGATTTGGGATTTTTGGCTACGATGGTGCAAAAGCCATATGCATTCAGTAGAAACTGTACTTCCAGTACCCATATGACCATTTTGTTTTTCATTTTTAGTAGTGTTCAACGAACTACATGAGTTATTCAATACTTTTTAATAAATAGGCTTGGTGTTAGATGATTTTGCTCAACTGTAGGCTAATGTAAGTGTTTTGAGCACATTTAAGTTAGGCTATGCTAAGCTATGATGTTCAGTAGTTTAGCTCTAGTAAATACAGTTTTAACCTGATATTCTCAACTGACAATGAGTTTGTCTGGATATAACCCCATCGTAAGTGGATGAGCATCTGTATTGCATGATTGCACTTATTTGTGGAATGCAGAAAAGATGAAGTTATAAAAGCAGAGAAGAGAACTATGATTGCCAGTGATTCGGGGGTGGGGAGAAAACGGAGATGCTGAGCAAACAAATGCAGTTTCAGTTGTGCAGGAGTTTGGAGCCCTAACATACAACATAGTGTCTGTAGTTATGAAATTATTTCTTATACTTGAAATTGGCCAAAAAAGTAAATCTTAGATGTTCTTACCACCACAATAAAGCTGACTACCTGAGGTGATGGTTGTATTAATTAGCTTGATTATGGTAATCATTTTACAATATATATGTATATCAAAATATCATGTTGTACACCTTAAATATATTGTTTTTATTTGCCAATTATACCTCAATAAAGCCTGGGAGTGAGAAAATACAAAAGGTCCAGAAAAGCCAAAGTAATCTTGAAAGAGAAAAACAGTTAATAATGTATTGTATAGTTTCAAATAGCTAGAAGATATTTTGAACATCCTAGCACAAGGAAATAATAAATGTTTGCAGTGAAGGAAGTGCTGATTATCCTGATCTGATCATTACACATTGTATACTTGTTTTGATGTTTCACTCTGTACCCCATAAGTATGTACAATTATTATGTGATAAAAATTGTTTAAAAAATAAAAGGAGAACAAAGTTGGAAGATTTATGTAACTTCAAGACTTACTATAAAAGTCAACAATTTGTTTCATTGAAACAGAATGGAGATCTCAGCAACAGGCTTACACTTACATGACCATTTGATTTTCAACAAAGGTGCCAAAGGACTTGAATAGAGAAAGTCTTGGCTGGACACAGTGGCTCAGACCTGTAATCCCAGCACTTTGGGAGGCCAAGGTGGGCAGATCACTTGAGCCCAGGAGTTTGAGACCAGTCTGGGCAACATGGCAAAGCCTTGTCTCTACAAATACAAAAAGACAAAAATTAGCCTGTTGAGGTGACATACACCTGTAGTCCCAGCGATGTGGGAAGCTGAGATGGGAGGATCACTTGAGCCCAGGAAGTTGAACCTGCAGACAGAGTGAGACCCTGTCTCAAAAATAAAATAAAATAAAATAAAATAATAAAATAAAATACAGAAAAAAATATTTTCAAGAAATTGTGCAGAAAAAGCTGGATATCAATATGAAAACAATCCCTCAATTTCTACACTATATGCAAAAATTTAATTTGAAGTGGACAATTATGGATCCTAAATATGAAAGCAAAAATTTTAAAGTCTTAAAGCCTTTAGACTGGGAGGGGGCATTTGGAAACTTTTTGGGTTAGTGATTATGTATCTTGACTGGGCTTTGGGTTACTCAAGCGTGTGTGTCAAAATTCAACAAATGTTCTGTTATGATTTGTACACTTCATTTTTATTCACCTTATATGTTTCATTGTATGTAAATTTGACTTTAAAAGGAAAATAGTTGTAAAATATAATTGAATTCCTGTTAATGATATGCATACTAAAGTAATTAGGGGGAACTGTATTGATGTCTTCAGTTTACTTTGAAATATATTGACTAATAAGATGAAAGAGAAAATGAGTTTTATAAAAATGTTACAGACAGAATTCAGATGGTAAGGTATATGGGTGTTCACTGTAGAATTCTTCTAAGGTTTATGTATGTTTGAACATTTTCATAATAAAATGTTGAAAAACTAATGAGAATGGCATAAACAACATTTAAGCAATATATTTTGAAATTTAATTCAAATGGTCAAATTCCTGGAAAATACAAACTCCCTTAACTAACAGAATTGATAGAAAATCTGAGTAATCCCAGTAATCCCAATGAGATCACTTGGACACAGGAAGGGGAACATCACACACCGGGTCCTGTTGGGGGGAGGGGGGAGGGGGGAGAGATAGCACCAGGAGAGACACCTAATGTAAATGACGAGTTAATGGGTGCAGCACACCAACATGGCTCATGTATACATATGTAACAAACCTGCACATTGTGCACATGTACCCTAGAACTTAAAGTATAATAAATAAATTAATTAATTAAAATTAAAATAAAAAAAGAAAATCTGAGTAGTTCACCATTGTTAAATAAATGGAATGTGCCATTAAAAACCCTCCAACGGAAAATACTACATATAGTTACAATAGTGAATTTTACCAAGCACTTAAACAATAAACAATGCCATCTTATACAAACTTTTCCAAGTAATAGAAAAGCAGGGAACATGTCCCAACCTGTTTTACAAGGCTTGCATAACACCGATACCTGACAAAGCTGTCAGAGAAAGGACAATTACAGGCCACTTTCTCTCATGAATTTAGATGCAGAAGTTTGAGGTCAGGGATGTATTAAAAAGTCCAGTCTTATGGCTCCATCTCACATCTATTGAATCATAATCTCTCAGCATGGAGTCCAGTGAGAGATGAGTTTTCATAATTCTAAGTAATTCTGATGCAGTTTAAACACAAGCATTTGTAAATGTTTTTCAAACTTTCTAGGTAACTGAGATAAGGGAACTAATGAATAGACTATTAATATGCAACATAGACGTTTCTTTTTAAAATACAAATTGAAAAAATGAATTTGTGAAATAGTATTGGTTTCCAAATTTGGGGAAGATATAGTGGAAATTCTTGGGACATATGCCCAGCCCATAAACCTGTTCCCCTCTCAACTTCTTTGGGAACATCCTATGCCCATCTGCTGGGGTGCCCCCTAAGAGCCGTATTTTTCTACAGGCCAAAGAGCAGTATTTTCCACTAGTAGCCAGGGATCCCTCCTCTTGACAGCACTTGATCCCTAACAAATCAGTTCACAACCCTGCATCTCATCAATTACTTTAGAGAGTATTAAGTCTGTTAGCAAGGATGCACAGAAAAACGAAAAATCAATGCTTCACGTTTAAATTACTAAATAATTTTTAAAACATATAGAATAAACAATAGCTTGAAAGTCAACATTTTGACTGCAATAGTTGGATATTTTGAAATAGAAAAGAGCGCTTTGAGTTTTTTTGTTTGGTTCAGTTTCTAAATGCTAAAAGCCTAAAGGACTTAAGAACATAACTTTTGATCATAAACAGTATAGGAAAGAATAAACCATGGCCTGTGAGTCAATTTCCATGCATCTAAACAGGAGGAGCTTTGGAGAAGCAAAGAGGAGCTATATAGAATATGACCTGTAAGGGTTTTGGAGAAGCGAAGCATCACTCTCCATCCCTCCCTGTGATGAGCTACAGATTGATTAGGGAATCTCAGAGAAAGTGGTACTCATTTTCAGCTTTCTGGGGAAGATGGCAAGCTACTCTGAGAACCCCTGGGTGTCTAAAGAGCAGATAAGGAAGTGAGGTAGGGAGTGGGGGACATGGTGTTACTGCATCCAGGCCAAGGGCACCTGATGTAGCCCAACCTTCTAAGGAAGGCTCCTGCAGTTCTAGGGTTATGGGATAATACTGAAAATTGTTCTGTGCCATTGAGACAGATGGAGAAGTACTTGAATAAGGGCCAGTAGACCAGAGGGATATACAGAAAGGAAAAGTCATGCTGTTGGCTAATATTACACAGATCATGTGAGCCAGATTTTATAGTAGGAGATTTCAGCAGTGAAAATCAGAGAAAGGGCAATGTCTCAAAAGCTGATGAGAAATACATGTCAGTAGATGTCAGCAGAGGCCAGAACTTGATCAAGCACCAAAGGTCCCCTCTCTCCAATACACAGAATATAACCCCTCCACCCATCCACACCCCCTCTCCAACCTTAAATAAAATTCCCAGAGGGAGGAATATGGAGAGACTATAAATCACTGGATTGCAAGTGATCAGGTTAAATTAAATCAAACTTTTACGCTGACATTCAAAATCTTGCAGAAATCTGCCTCCAACCTGCCTTACCAACTATGTCCCTGAAACAACCACACACAGACTCTCTAGTCAAGCTGTTCTTTTCTCCACAAACTTGCCTGGGTGTTTTTACTTCTCCATATTTGCTGATGACATTTTTCCTGAGCTCCCCAAACCTCTTGAAATGCCTTATTTATGTCACTGACTCCTAACACATTGCCTAATATGGTCAGCGAATGCTTCTGAGTGAACTAATGAACTGAATGAGAATGAGCTGACGAGGGAAAGAAATGAATGACTAGAATGTCCTTCTTAGAATTAATCTCCCTGTCTGAAATTTATCTTTCTAGGAACAGATAGCACCTCATTTTTTTTTTTTCTGAGAAAGATTTAGGGCTTATTTCTGCCATATATTGTGCTAACTCATATTATCAACCATTGCTATTTTATCATGTGTTATCTTGTGTTATTTCACAACTATATAGGTTTGTATGTGCATATGTATAGATGCATAATCACCTCCAAGAGCATAATCCTTTTGAGACAAACATTTTACTTTTGGTGAGAACTGAATTAAGTGAATAAATGCAAACTCCTGCAACAGTATCTTCCCCCAACTTTTCATAATGCTAGCCATAAGGAAAAAAATGCAAAGTAAGAGAGCAGAAACAACCAAAACTACATCTTCTACAGGACTCTCAAGTACTAAGAGAATGACTGAGTTCAGTATTTGTCTCCTATTGCCTTAGAGGAGGACACGGCAAATTTTAACGGGCCATGTTTCCTGCAGCTTTTATGGGAATGTTTATAGAGAAAGGAAGTGCATTAAAGAAAGCAAAAATAGGGAGTGGAAGGTGATAGTCTGCATCTGTGTTGTCACTTTCAGGCCAACTTTGTTGCCAACCCTTGCACTTAAATGCTTGCACACCTTTAGGAAGTTTTAGTGGGTGATAGCTATGAAAATGCCACCTATTGCTTTTGGTAATAACCCGATATTACTATCCCATCATTTAGCGCTCATTAAAGTAAACCAGAAAAGTCATATCGAGAAAACAACTTTTTATGTAGCTTAAAGTGCTACATCTGAGCGATTTATATGGTTCAATGTACAAGTTTTCCTTTTCTAAGCTATTTTTCTTTATTTTCCAAATTCAATGTCCCAAACAGATGACTGATTTGGGAAGCAATAACAATGCCTTTCACTGCATTGTATAAGATTCTCAAAATAATATTTTTGAGGAGTCAGTGGTCAAAATAGACATCAATTTGGATACAAAAAAGCAATAGAAATTTAAAAGATTGACGTTTATATTTCAGGAAATGTACATATTTTATATGTTTGTATTTTTATTCACATTTTATACTTCATATTTTTACCCCAGAAACAATAACACAATCTTTTATATATTTTCCTAAAATCATCAGACATTATATCTGCTCTCCATATTTCCATTTGCTTTGTTAATGTTTATCAATGTAACACTCCCCTTTCTGGTTTTCATTATTTTCATCTAATTTTCATTACAGTCACATAACAAGAGAAAGGAAAAACTAGTATTTGTCTTTGAAATAATAGGTTTTAATTCCCTCTTAAACACAGATTTCCACATTTAAAATATCTAAATTTTTAGAATCAATAGGTGGACTCCAACTAAGCATTCTCTTATTAATATCCAGTTTATTTTAATGATTATTATCCATGTTTTAGTCAGTGAATAATCATTTGTTTTTTAAATAAACCTGAAATTTAATTTTGAATGGTTTAAAAAAAATAGATTGACTTCTACATATTAATTTTTGCAAAAAAAAAGCTACTTTACTTTTGAATAATTTATACAGATAACTTTTTTTATAATGATGAATTTGATTTAGACAGACTATAGCTCTTTTTCAGTGTGTATTTAGCACTTATTTTCTCTATAAGTGAGGACAGCAAATAATATTTTAACAAGCATATAACGAGACATCCACAATTCAAAGACTTCTGTCTAGTGCTAGCTACCTAAAATAACCCATTACCAAAGTCTTTCTTTACAACGTACTAGAATAATCTATTTTCTTCTTAATTTTGTTACATAAATTTATTAGGAGCTCACCAATATCCTTTGTTTTCAGGCTTCCAGCAAACATAAATGTAGGTGAGAAAAAAAGAATGAGCTAGTTCTTTTTTTTTTCTTATGCTGAATTTTTAATATCTTTTAACACCAATAAATATTTGTCCCCACATTTTTCATCTAAGAAAGTACATAGGTTAAAGGACTGGAGTGAATTCTTTTCATGCAGATTTCTGTGATGGTAGACATACAGATTGCTGGGAAAAGTTGGCCACTACTGCCCACTGTCTATGTGAAAGTTCCCAAAACTCCGCCTTGAATCACAGCAGAAAGTCTGAATTGTTCACTGAGAGGATTAAAAACTTGTTCTGGGCATATAAACAGATCTGTTCATATATACTATTTTCTTCATTAAAGTGTTTTTCTGATTTTAATTTAAATTGCCTCCTTTAATATAAAAATGTCCCTGAACCCAAGAGTACATGTCAACTTCCCATGTGAGCCCTTGTTCTTTGTACTTCTAAGCCTGGAGCAACTGAGTTTTGACCTCAGCACAGACCCATTGTCAACATCAGGGAACACTGGACTGTTAGCTGTGGCTGGACTCAGACAAAAATACTCCAAAAAATACTTCTGTATTGTTCTTTTCCCCCACCCCCATGATAGGCTTCCACTGAATGTTACACATGATGTTATTTCCATTTAATCTTTTCTACTAAAGTTTTCTCAAATTTCATATTTTTCCATATTTTATTTGTTATACTCTAAAGTCATTCATTTATTTTACCTGTGTTATCGCACTTTAAATTCACTCATTTAAGTACAGATGTTATTAGGCTTCACTTTGGAAATTAAAACATATAACATTCACAACATAGGTGAAAATAGTCTCTATGGAAAATCTTGATTTCATAAAATAAAATATATAATCTATAACCTTCAAACAAATGAAAGTTAATTTTTCCCACACAATCTATATGCCATATTCTAAGCAGGAATTACCTCCAACTTATGTTTTTTATTTTTATCCTCATTATTTCCTAATTTTATTCTGTAACATCAGCCAAAATCTGTACTTAACACCCAGATTCTTCTTGAATATCTTCATAGAACACTATAAAGACATATAAATATATTTCTATATATTTCTATATAGAAATATATTTCTGCTAATAAATGTATGAAATAAATTTCTATTAATAAACATATGAAAACTTTAAATAATCACTTTATAGTAAACAAAATGTCTCAGAGATTTTCAATGCTTTAATAAATCACGCAGTGCATTTCTCACATCCTACTTTTAAATTTTAAACAGTAAAAGAAATACCTTACCCCAAAAGTTTTCTGGCCATGGACTCCCTAAACTTGTTGTGTTATTAGCCATAATATCCACAAGAAATAGAAGAAAGAGAAGAAAAAGAGAAAGAAAAACCAGTGTGTCGAAAAAAAGCAGTTTGATTCTATGTCTTTGTAGTACAGCAAGAGAAAAATAATTTTTACACAACCCCTCATATACTTGTGTTCGCATAAAAGGAAATAAGTGTATCATATTTCCTGCTTTTATACTCAAATTAGCAACTGTTTTTCTTATCTTGGAATTCCACATGGTTCCTGAGACACAAAACAATGTCCTTTTCATCATTTCCTCAGCTAAGTTCCTAAGTTCTCTCCTCTCAGCCACCTCCAAAACTGCTTTTAGGATAACAGGGTTGTGTGTGTGTGTGTGTGTGTGTGTGTGTGTGCTTTCTCATCCCATACTGACATAGAAAGGAAGACTCCAAACTCTCAGCTACAGCACCTTGAATTAAAAGTATACAGAATTGAGAAATAGACCATGTTCCAATGCTTGAAAGCTAGATTTATATAGTAAATTTGGGGGAAGAACTATTCAAAACTCAGATACTTACTGTTCTTTGTTGTTGTTGTTGTTGTTGAGACTTAGTCTCGCCACTGTCGCCCAGGCTGGATGGAGTGCAGTGGCATGATCTCGGCTCACTGCAACCTCCGCCTCCCGGGTTCAAGCGATTTTCCTGCCTCAGCCTCCGGAGTAGCTGGGATTACAGGCGCCCGCCACCACAATCGGCTAATTTTTTTTTTTAATTTTTACTAGAGATGGAGTTTCACCACGTTGGCCAGGCTGGTCACGAACTAGGCATGACCTCAAGTGATCCACCTGCCTTGGTCTCCCAAAGTGCTGGGATTACAGGCATGCGCCACTGCGCCAGGCCACCAAATTCTTGACATGTCTGTTTCTCTATTTGGTATACAAATTTTGAAAGTTAATTCTTTAATTCATTTCCTAAATATCTAAGTGTAATTTATATAAAATTTGTGTTACTCTTTACTTAGTATTTAGTATGAAAAAACAGTTTCTACATTGAAGAAATATATTTAAAATCAAGGAGGGAAAACATAAATGCAAAATTTTTCATTACAAAGTTTGTTAAGTGCTATAGCAAGGGGTGTAGAATGTGAACTGCAATGGCAAAGGGTACAATGATCTCAGGAATTTGATTTTCATAGAGAAGTTTTAGAGCTGATATACGAAAGAGTTACGTGAAACATTCTGAGAGACACAGGTTAGTTTAAATTTCAAGAGTCTTTCCGCAAGCTTTGCTTGTTTAGACTGGATCCTCTGAGGACTGGGAGCCACTGGAAATTGTGAATAACCGTGTCAAATTGCACCTAATAACTGTACTAAACTGCATTCCATGATCTGGCTTCATCAATCTTTAAGTATCTCTAGCCTGAACTCTTGTATATATCTTGCATTAATCATATTCTAACTTAATAGTCGTTAGAATATGACTTAGTGCAAAGTAGTATTCCTTTTTGTGAAATCTGTAATATATTCCCGAGTAGTTCTAAGAAAACAACAACAAAAAAGACAGTTATAATAATTTTTGCAGTCCTGCTTCTTCCAAAATGAGGTTGTTTCTGATCAGTCTCATTTTTTCGTGGATTTAAGTATAAATGTATTAGAAATTAAAATATAAATCATCTAAGATAATTATAACACATCATAGAAAATTTAGAGAATTCACTGAGCAAGTATACTCACCTCTGTAATATTCTTGCTAAAGTTTATTTTCAAATAATCCAGTAAATAAAAACTCCTACTATTACTTAACAGACAAAAAGGGCTTACGTTTCAACAGTTGTCTTTACTTTTCAATATTGTTAACAAAGTTCATAAAAATAGAAAATTAAAAGAACATGTTATTTCTGAAAGAAATGTAATCTGGGTGAAAGTATATTGAAATACTAACCACTTTACTGTTCTAAAAGCATCAAGTATGATTCTTAATTACTAAATGTATTTTTAAATACACATTTGGCATTATTAAAGGCCACCTGATTGCAATAAATCCTAATTTCAAAGGTGTATATAATTTCCCAAACACTGCATAGATTGCATTTTCCTTAAAATAAACCAAAATGAGTGGAATGGGTAACTGACATTGTCTCAACTGCCTTCTGTGCAGAAACAGAGCTCATTCCATTTCAGGGCTGGGATACAGGCTGACATTTCCTTTCATTGTTCTATGTTTAACTATGTAGATTTTCTCCCAATAGGTTTTCATTTTTGCAGATGGCCAGAACCCAGTCAAAACTCTGAAGAAAATGTGTTTCTTAAATCAATTTATGACCTAGGAATAACTTGCTTGTGGGTAGCACTGGCTCTTGTCCATGTACATAGTTTGCTTGGTAAGGATTCCTACCTTTCCCTGGCACAGATCCATCTAAGTGAATGTTTGTGTCTATGTGATTTTTGAGTCCCATGACTTGTCATGCCATAACAGGAAGTTGATTTTTATCTTCACAAAATTGTTAGGTTTGCTTTTCTACTGCTCATTGTTTCACAACCTGGCTCTTTAGGTCTGGGTTCTTCAGTGGTCATAAAATACATTGAGAAGTTTGTTCTTGCCTCAGATATTCACAGGACTTCCTCACTCTCCTCATTCAGGTCTCTGGTCAGAAGTCACCTCTTCAACAGGCACTCTCTAACCACCTGTCTAAAGCGTTCCCACTTGAACCATGCTCTGTCTCCTGACCCTATGTTATTTATCACTCTATGACATTATGCTATATATGTGTCTTAGTCTGTTCCAGCTGCTGTAACAAAATATCCTAAACTGGATGACTTTAAAACAACAGAAATTTATTTCTCACAATTCTAGAGGCTGGGAAGTTTAAGATCAAGGGGTTGGCAGGTCCGTGTCTGTTGAGGGCTCACTGTCTCATTGACAGTCATCTCACTGTAACCCCACACTGCGCAAGGAGTGAAGGGTCACTTTCAGCCTCTTTTATAAGGACACTAATCCCATTCATGAGGACTGGATAACTAATCACTCCCAAAGGTCCTACCTCCTCCTACCATCACCTTGGCATGGAGGATTTCAACATACTAATTTTGGGGGAACATAAGCATTCAGGGTATATAAAAATGCTTTGCTTTTTTGGTTGTGTTTTGTCTCTTCCACCAGAAATAAGTTTCATGAGGATAGGAGCTTTATTGATTTTGTTCACCAACTGAACTCCAGTGGCTAAAATAGTGCCTGGCTTGCAATAGTCTCTTCATAAATATTTATTAAACGGGGAAATGAAATAATTTGAAGGGATCTCAAGATGAAAGTATTTTGGACACACCAAGTTAATAAAAGTGTCACTTAACACTAAAAAACAAGTTAAAAATCTCTATTCATCTGCATTTTAATATTTTTAAATTTTAACTTATAACTTGATATCAAATGATACAAAAGAACATCATCACATTTAAGAGAAGGTACACATTCGACATTGAATTTCCTTTTTTAGCTTTATCTTTTAAAAATATAGTAGGTTTTATCTTCCCAATATTAAATTGACTCAGTTTCACTAAACTGGGAGTAGTCTCAGAATCTATAAGAACTCCCCACAAAAAATTAAATTTTTAAATCTATTTTTTAATTCAAGTTTTTAGAAAGTAACTAGGAGGATGAATAAAAATATGAACATGTCATTTTAACAGAGTTATGCCATTTTTCTTTTACGTTTACACGGTATAAATGTTGGTCTTCATTTTCTTTCTCCTTAAAGTCATTCACTTTGGTAGGGAGAATGACAAAACTAAGAAGAGAGGTGATGATGACAACATTAAAATGGAGGTCAGGTAATAAATGTGAAAATCTAGCTGTTAAATTTTAGGATTTTACAAACTACAGTGGAAATAAAGATAATTTCCCAAGGTCAGTGTCACCAATTTTTTTTCTCATTAAATAAGACTTCATGAATGTCTGATTGTGGCTATGGACAGTGATGATCAGATTTGAGAGGGAAATTGACTTAAATCTGAACAATGAGAGTCAGAGCTAGAGCCACAGGGAGAAAGTGCTGAAATCAGTTCTGATAGTTTTTTGGCTGTGTCTTCAGGGTTTCCTACATATATGGCTAAACCATCTGCAAATGAAAATATTTTTACTTCTTCTTTTCTGATGTGTACGCTTTGATTACATTTTCTTCTCTAGTCTCTGACTAGACGTCCAGTACTATGTTGAATAGATGTGGCAAAAGTGGGCATTCTTGCCTTTTTCCTGGTCTTAAAGGAGAAGTTTTAAGTTTTTTTTTCCCGTTGATTATTATGTTAGCTGTGGGCTTTTCATATATGGCTTTTATTGTGTTGAAGTAAATTATTTCTATATCTGTTTCTCTGAGGGGCTTTATCATGAATTGATGTTGAATTTTCTCAAATACTTTTTCTTCATCTATTGATAAAAATTGTGTATGGTTTTTAAGCTTCATTTTGTTAATGTAATGGGTCACATTAACTTTCTTCATACGTTGAATTCCCTTTCATCTCAGAGATAAATCTCACTTGATCATGGCATATAATCCCTTTAATGTGCTCTTGAATTTGGTTTGCTAGCATTTACTTAGGATTTTTGCATGTATTTTCATCAGGGATATTGGCCTATATTTTTCTTTTTTTGTGGTAGGTTTCTCTGGCTTTGGTATTAGAGTGATAGCCTCATAAAATGAGTTTAGAAGCATTCCCTCTCTTCTGTTTTTTTGCGAGAATTTAAGACAATCGTTATTCTTTGAATGTTTGAAATCAGTACATTTGCAGGCTACAAAATCAACATACAAAAATCAATGGTATTCTATACACAATGAAAAATCTGGAAAGGAAATTAAGAAAACAATTCCATTTACAATAGCATTAAAAAGAATGAAATAGGAATAAACTTAACTAAAGAAGTGAAACATTTTTACACTGGAAATTATAACATTCTGATGAAGAAAATTAAAGAAGACTCAGGTAAATGAAAAGACATTCCAATGTCATCAATTGGAATAATTAACATTGTTACAATGCTCACTTGCCCAAAGTGATCTAAAGACTCAGTGCAATCCCTATCAATATCTTAATGGTATTTGTTACAGAAATAGAAAAAAAAATCCTAAAATTTATATGGAATCACAGAAGACCCTGTATAGCCAAAACAATCTTAAGCAAGAAGAACAAAGCTGAAGGCATTCCAGTACCTGATTTCAAAATATACTACAAAGAACCAGGAATCAAATCAGCATGGAATTAACATAAAAACAGAAAAATAGACCAAAAGAAGATAATAGAGAGCCCAGCAATAAATCTATGCACCTGCAATTAAGTGACCTATGAAAAGAATGCCAAGAAGACATAATGAAAAAGTATAGTCTCTTCAACAAATGGTATTGGCAAAACTAGATATCTACATGCAGAGGAAAGAAACTGGACCTTTATCTCACACCGTATACAAAAGTCAACTCAAAATGGATTAAACACTTAAATATAAAACCTAAAATCATCAAAAGACTAAAAAGAAAACACCAGGGAAATGCTTCTTGACATTGGTCTGGGCAACAAACTTTTTTGCTATGACATCAAGAGTGCAGGCAAGGAAAGCAAAATATACAAATGGAATTGCATCAAACTGAAAAGCTTCTGCACAGCAAAGAAAACCATCAACAGACTGAAAAGACAACCTACAGATTGTGAGAAAATATTTACAAACCATGTATCTGAGAAGTGGTTAATATCCAAAACATGTAAGAAACTGAAACACCAGCAATAATAAAAATGCAATAACATGATTAAAAAATGGGCAAATAATCTGAATAGACATCTCTCAAAAGAAGGCATACAAACAGTCAGCAAGTGTATGAAAAGGTGCTCAACATGATTAATCATTAGGGAAGTGCAAATCAAAACCACAAGGAGTTATCACCTCACACCTGTTGGAATGGCTATTATCAAAAAGACAGAAGAAAACAAGTATCAGTGAGGATTTGGAGAAACTGGGATCCTTGTACACTGTTGGTGAAAATGTACATTGGTAAAGCCATTATGGAAAGCTGTACAAAAATTCCTTAAAAAATAAAAACAGAACTACCATATTACCCAGCAACTCCACTACTGAGTATGCAGCCACAGGAAATGTAATTGGTGTCTCTAAAAGATTCCTGCACTGCCATGTTCATTGCAGAATTATGCAAAATAGCCGAGATATGAAAACAACCTAAGTGTCCATTGACACATGAATGAATAATGAAAATGTAGCACATTTATACAAAAGAAAATTATTCAACCTTTAAAAAGAAGGAAATATTAGCATTTGTGATGACATAGATGAACCCGGAAGATGTTATGCTAAGTGAAATAAGCTAAAGAAAGACAACTACTGTATAATCTCTTTTATAGGTGGAATCTAAAATAGTCAACTTGGCTGGGCACATGGCTCATGCCTGTAATCCCAGCACTTTGGGAGGCTGAGGCTAGAGGATCACCTGAGGTCAGGAGTTCAAGACCAGCCTGGCCAACATGGCGAAAGCCTGTCTCTACTAAATACACAAAAATTAGCCTGGCATGGTGGTGCACACCTGTAATCTCAGCTACTAGTGAGGCTGAGGCAGGAGAATTGCTTGAACCTAGAAGGTGGAGGTTGCAATGAGCTGAGACTGCACCACTGCACTTCAGTTTGGGTGACAGAGCGAGACTCAGTCTCAAAAAAAAACAAACAAAAAATAAGTACATAAAATAAAATAAAATAGTCAGACTCATAGAAGCAGACAGAATGGTGGTTGCCAGAGGCTGAAGGAAGGGCAAATGGAAGATATTGGTCAAAGAGCACGAAGTTTTGGTTATACAAGATGAGTAAGTTCTGGAGGTCTAATGTACAGCCTTGGCTATAGTAGACAATACTGTACTGTATACTTGATATTTGTTAACAGGGTAGATCTTAAGTGTTCTCATGAAAGAAAAACATAGTAGCATGAAATGATGGATCTGTTAATTAGCTTGATTGCAGTGATCATTTTACAGTGCACGAATATACCAAAACACGTTGTATACCTTAAACACATAAAATTTTTATTGGTCAATTATATCTTAATAAAGTTGAAAAAAATTGTTTGAGTTGATGTTTACCCTGAGGATGGCTGTGAGACTTCAAGGTGCAACTATAGTTTAGAGTAGTCAGTGGCATTAGCAGTGACCAACATACCTTGAGAAATAAACTTTCTAAAGAAACACACTTTAGGCTGGGCACAGTGGCTCATGCCTGTAATCCAAGCACTTTGGGGATGCTGAGGCGGAAGGATCACCAGGTCAGGAATTCGAGACCAGTCTGACCAACATGGTGAAACCCCGTCTCTACTAAAAGTACAAAAATTAGCCGGGGTGGTGGTGCGTGCCTGTAATCCCAGCTACTCAAGAGGCTGAGGCAGGAGAATCGCTTGAACCGGGAGGTGGAGGTTGCAGTGAGCCGAAATGGCGCCACTGCACTCAGCCTGGGCGACGGAATAAGACTCTGTATAAAAAAAAAAAAAAGAAGTACACTTTAAATCAAGACATCAAAGAATTCCCAAAGATAAATTCTAAGAAACATGAACTTAAAATTGGAAAACAGTCAGTATCCACATGTACTAGGCAGAATGACTTCCCAAAGATGTTTATTCCCTAATTTCTGGAACCTGTGAATGTCACATTACGTGGAAAAGGGACTTTTCAGATGTGATTAAGGGAGATTATCCTGGATTATCTGGGGCAGGAGGGGCTCCAGTTAATCACATAAACTCTTAGAAGCAAAGAACTTCCTCTGCTTGGAGTCAGAGAGATGTGGTGGAAGAGAAGAGAGAGATACAGTGAGCGTGAGAGAGCACCACATGGAAGGCAGAGAGATGATTCCCAGAATGCCCTGGCTGGTTCCAAAATGTGCAAAGACCAGAAAAATGCTTCTAGGAGCCAAGGGCAGCCCTCAGCTGACAGCCAGCAAGGAAATGGGTATCTCAGTCTTGCAATCACAAGCACCTGAACTTAGACAACAACCTGAATGAACTTAGAAACAGATTCTTCTCCAGAACCTTGAGTAGTGGGTACCGCTCTGCTGACCTCTTGATTTTAGTCTTGTGAGACCTGGAGCAGAAAAATCAGCTAAGCCACACTGTGGCTTCTGAAAGTGTAATAAAATATAGTCATCTTGATGAGAAAAACTATCAAATGCTTAAGGATACACTTAATTTTTATTGTATGATACCTATATCAAGAAAATGACAAAATTGAAATTGTTCATGAAAGAAAACTCAAATTTATAAAAAAAAGACACTATGCTTTTGGAATGGGAAGATCACATAAAGATATGTGTCTTCCATTATATTCAAAGTAATACTGAGGCAGGATAGGTCCGTCAAGGAAGTGACCATATTCTTAGGTCACTGTGGTGACCGTACAGTCAACACAATAAACCTCAGCATTCACATCGTAATTGAGTTTATTCAAGAAAAGTTATCTTCAGTAGGAACTTTCCCCTGTAGAAAGCATGCACATTCTGATTTTACCTGTCCTCAAACTGACCTTTTACTCATTTTAATAGTAAAAAAGACATCCTTGGTGATTTAAGATGCTAATGAGACCTGCTACATATGAACAAACATGTACAGCTACTGCACATGTGCACCCCGAGGATCACCAAGAGCATGCTTTCTAGTCGCACCTCTTTCCACCTCCCTATGAATAATCATGTCAGATTCCCATAAACGGGGTCTCCCTAGTGCCAGTCTTTGCTGTCTTATCCTTACAAGCAGCCTGCCATGAATTCTCTCTCTCTCAGGGTGCACTACCTATTCCGCACCCAACTTTCAAAATCTTCTTTTTCTTTTGCAATAAATTATGCTACACTTCTTTTGCTGTGTGTCTCTTGTTTGAATTCTTTTAAACTAAAAAGACAAGAACTGAGGTATCACATCAGCCTTCAAAAATACCAAAGATTAATTTACAAATATTTTGTTAAGAAAATATATTTTATTGGATTTGCTGTTTCTAAAGTTCTCACGAAAAGGTAAATATGCAAGAATGTTTAAATGAATATATACTTTGATGCATAAACTGCTCTCGACAGATCTATTCCATAGAAATATACCCACAGCTTACTATAACACAGGTCGTGGTCATAAAATTCAGTATCTTTGTGAAATAAATTTTTAAATTGCAAAAAAATTAGAAACAGCCTAAATATCTATTAACGGGGACCAGTTAAATCATGTATGGCATGACTACACTGTCAAATTCTAGGCATCAATAGATTTAGATAAAACCATACAAAACAAAATAGGACCATCTCTAAGACATATAGTTAAATGAAAAACCAGACTACGTAACAAAAATAGTAACATTTTTATTTGGTTTAAAAAGGCAGTTGAATAGGTGTATAGTAAATATGATACGTTATTACATGAAAATACAAAGAAGAAAGCATCAAAATGTTAATTAACAGTGGTTAAGTCGGTGGAGGAAAATGGATATGGAGTGGAATGTTAAGGAGGATTTTTACTTTGTTCTATACTTAACACATTTTACAAATAAATTTTAACGTGTACCTTGAGTTATTATCTTTAAAAAGAAAATGTGATGCATTATTAGTTCATGAGTTTCAATTGGTCATTGTACCTCCGAAAAGCATTCTCTTCTTATCTCAGAAAATGGATTTTTAACTCTTGCATAGCCTTCCAGCTAAAGCCTAATGTTCCACAGAACCAGGCGCGGCAGGCAATTAAGTGCTGGCCAATCAGATATAAACGGAAGTGGCCGAGTGCCACTTCCTGGTCCTGACTTAACGTTAGGATAAATAACCCCTCGCCCTGCATTTTTCATTTCTCCTTGCTGGAATGCATATGATGTGGAAGTTGCTGGGCAGCCATCTAGGACCATGAAATGATAGCGACAAGTTGAGAATGGCAGAACCAAAAGAAGAGGGCTTGGGTTCCTGATAATTGGAGTTGCCATCCAGTCTGGACCTCCTACCAATGTCATTACATGAGAAGAAATACTATTATCTTCTTGGCTGGGTGCAGTGGCTCACGCCTGTAATCTCAGCAGTTTGGGAGGCTGAGGCGCATGGATCACGAGGTCAAGAGATGGAGACCATTCTCGCTAAACGTGCTGAAACCCCGTTTCTACTAAAAATACAAAAATTAGTTGTGCGTGGTGGTGTGCACCTGTAGTCCCAGCTACTTGAGAGGCTGAGGCAGGAGAATCAATTGAACCCGGGAGACGTAGGTTGCAGTGAGTCGAGATCGTGCCAGTGCACTCCAGCCTGGCAGAGTGAGAGTCCGTTGAAAGAAAGAGAGAGAGAGAGAAAGGAAGAAAGGAGGGAGGGAAGGAGGAAGGAAGGAGAAAGAAAGAGAAAGAAAGAGAAATAAAGGGAGGGAAGGGAACTAGTATTATTTTGGTTCTGGTCACAGCAAGCAGAATTATATCCGCCCTACCATAATATTTACTGGTGCTTAACAATGTACTGGATAACACAGAATTTATAACAGTAACTTATCTTAGCAAACCAAGCTTTTATATGACAAACATGATGATATCACCATATATGTAAAACTCTGATGGATTGTATATTCAAAACAAGAGTCAAAGACGTACTGAACAAAAAATTATCAAATTGGGGAATATTCAAAGGCTATTCAAACATACATGTGCACTGAGTTGTTTGCTGTCATTGATTTGCTATTTACAGTTACCTCAAATTTAAAGTGTATGGGTCACATGCTAAGTAAGTAAAAAAGAATTCATTTAGTTAGTTATTGATTTATTTACTTATTTTTGAGACGGAGTCTTGCTGTGTTGCCCAGGTTGGAGTGCAGTGGCGCAATCTCAGCTCACTGCAAGCTCCGCCTCCCGGGTTCACGCGATTCCTCTGCCTCAGCCTCCCGAGTAGCTGGGACTGACTACAGGCGCCCGCCATCTCGCCTGGCTAATTTTTTGTACTTTTAATAGAGACAGGGTTTCACCATGTTAGCCAGGATGGTCTCTATCTCTGGACCTCGTGATTCACCTGCCTCAGCCTCCCAAAGTGCTGGGATTATTGGCGTGAGCCAATGTGCCCAGCCAAGAATTTATTATAAAGTGCTTGGAAATGAAACTCTAGATACTCTTATTTGACTTAAAAATAAAAGTGTTGCTTCATTGATTATCACTTGAAAGAAATGAAGAAACATTCAAAACTGTTTAAATTTGAAAATTCGAGAGGGAAATATCTAAAAAATCAATTAAAATGTCTTTATTATTTAAAAAATTTGAAGATAAACAGATTTTGGAAATTAAAATTTTTATCTACTATGTCTTTTTTTTTTTTAAAGTAACATGTTTTTCCAACCTATGGATACTATATTACAGATTTACTCCAGTATAGTAGTTAAGAGTGTGGTCCCTGTGTGGATTGGAATCACAACCCTACCGCTTCTTTTTGTATGACCTTGAACAAGTTAATTTTGTCTCCCTGTACGTCTGTTCCCTCACCTTTAAGCAAGTATCTTTACTGATTATAAGATTGCTTTAAGGGTTTAATTGAGTTATCAAATATAAAAATACTTAGGTCCATGTCCACCATACACTGATCTGCCACACATGTGAGTTACAGTTTTTTTAATCAAATATTTATAGAAAAAGTGAAACAAAATTTATAACCTAAATGAAATGCAAAGGTAAATTAATCAATATCCAACTACATATCGATATTTTGATGCAAATATTAAAGTTTGCATCAAAGTTTACTCAATATGGCTGCATGAGTTTAGGCGCTCTTTCATGGTTGAGTTCAAGAGTTCATTCATTGCTTTGGTTTGCCCAATAACGGCATCAAATAGACTGTTCAATATTTCCTCTGCATGTCCTCAAGGTATAACCAAATTCGGAGAGAGGAGATGATCAATCACTGCCTTAAATACATTGTTTAATATTTCCTCTGCATGTCCTCAAGGTATAACCAAATTCGGAGAGAGGAGATGATCAATCACTGCCTTAAATACATTGTTCAATATTTCCTCTGCATGTCCTCAAGGTATAACCAAATTCGGGGAGAGGAGATGATCCAGCAGTCATCTGGGACAGTCATTGAGACTGTTGTAGTATGTTTTGTGCTACAGAACACTTGAGCCTGGGTAATTTATAATGAACACAATTTTATTGGCTCAGAGTTCTAGAGGCTAAATCCAAGATCAAAGCATCACTATGTGGCAAAAGCTTTCTTCCTGTATCATCACATTGATACAGAACTGCTGTGCTCCCAGCTAAACCCCCTCCCCCACACTTAAGCCTGGAACTAAGTGAAAACAGCTGACCCCAGTTTTCTGCCCAAATGTTACCCTTTTGGCCTGCCACACCCTATCCTGTGCCCATAAAAGACTTCAGCTGTCAAAGCAGCACAAGAGGCTGACTTAGATGGTGCAGCTTCAGGGAAAGATCACCTTCTTCGGGTACCATCCCCTTTCCAACTCCCGTCCCGCCGAGAGCCACTTCCATCACCCAATAAACTCCTCCACATACACCACCCTTCAATCCATTTATGTAACCTGATTCTTCCTGGATGCTAGACAGGAACCCAGGTGTCTAGAGAGCAGGGGCTTGGATGCTTCTGCTGTGCCTGCTCAGAGCCTGCTTCCGCCAGAGTGGAGCGACCCGCAGGTTCCAGCTTTCCACCCCCACCCACCCGGTTCCCTACTTGTTTGCTTTCAAGCTCCCTCTAGAGAGGAGGGGTCAGCGGCCAGCTGAGTGAAATGAGCCGCTGTACTTCCTGCCCACGAAGGGGGTCAAAGTCAAGGGAATAATCACATCGCAACATGGCGGGAGATAGAAGGGCAAGAGTGAAAGAGGGGAATGAACTTGCCCCTTTATAACATCATTAATCCCATTTATGAGGGCAGAACCCTCACGACCTCATTAATGCTTAAAGCTTCCATTTCTTAATACTGTTACAATGGCAATTAAATTTCAACATGAGTTTTGGAGGGGGCAAACATTCAAGCCACAGCGAGAAGCCACCTGGTAGGGCCTGAAGGATTCAGTACCGCTGAGAAGTAGTGATGCTTCACTGATTTTCCCTTGTAGCAGGACAAGCGGCAGACAAAACTCCTCAGACACAGAGTTACAGAAGGAAGGGGTTTATTCGGCCGGGGGCATCGGCAAGACTTCAGTCTCAAGAGCCGAGCCCCCGGAGTGAGCAATTCCTGTACCTTTCAAGGGCTCACAACTCTAAGGGGGTGCACGTGAGAGGGTCGTGATTGATTGAGCAGGCAGGGGGTATGTGACTGGGCGCTGTTTGCACCGGTAATTAGATCGGAACAAAACAAGATAGGGATTTTCACAGTGCATTTCTACACAATGTCTGTCATCTATAAGATAACGGAACCAATTAGGTCAGGGGGTCCATCTTTAACTACCAGGCCCAGGGTGTGGTGCCGGGCTGTCTGCCTGTGGATTTCATTTCTGCCTTTTAGTTTTTACTTCTTCTTTCTTTGGAGGCAGAAATTGGGCATAAGACAATATGAGGGGTGGTCTCCTCCCTTATCCTCACCCATAAGAATGTTTGACTTTGCTCATATGATCACAGTTTATAGCAGGAGTCCTACAGCCTGGGCGTATTTTAATAAGAAAATTACTTTAGCATGACATGATTTGCTGTATTGAAATACAGGTTCCCAAAATAAATTTGAAAAACAGTGTTCATTCTTGAATATCCCCTAAGTCATTTATTTAAAAACTCATTCTAAAACCCATTAGGATTGATGGAAACTATTTATATTAAATTTTAGAAATCAATTTCATGTTTTAGATAAAAAATTTCCTAGTCACTCTGATTTTTGAAACCTACATTTGATACATTGATATTCAAATTCTCATTAGGCTAGAATCCCAATTGCTCAGACCCAGAAGATACTACTCATTTGAAGCAGCTAAATATTAATATACAGTCTTTTGAGACACCAAGGACTTCAATTCTTTCTTTTCCATCTTTAGTTTCCGCCTTCAGTGTAAAGATCTTTATCCTTAAGTAGAAAAAAGCAGAAGAGGTGAAGATTTCGGTTTCTTCACTACACCATTGGCTTTTATTTCCTTTGACCTGGCTCTGATCACAAATTTTTAAAAATTATGTTATTAGATTTGAAAATCCTGTTTTGTGTTTTTTACATTACTGTATATGTATAGCATATTTTTGTGCATATTTTCCTTTTTTTCTTACTTTTTCACATCTTGCTTTAAAAAAAAAAAAAAAAAAAAAGGCTGGCATGGTGGCTCAATCCAGTAATTTTTGTGCATATTTTCCTTTTTTTCTTACTTTTTCACATCTTGCTTTAAAAAAAAAAAAAAAAAAAAGGCTGAGCATGGTGGCTCAAGCCTGTAATCCTAGCACTTTGGGAGGCCGAGGCAGGTGGATCACAAGGTCAGGAGATCAAGATCATCCTGGCTAACACAGTGAAACCCCGTCTCTACTGAAAATACAGAAAATTAGCCGGGCATGGTGGTGGGTGCCTGTATGTGAACCCGGGAGGCGGAGCTTGCAGTGAGCCAAGAATTGCACCACTGCACTCCAGCCTGGGGGACAGAGTGAGACTCCGTCACAAAAAAAAAAAAAAAAAGAGACAAGGCCTTTCTCTGTCACACAGGCTGGAGTACAGTGGCACGATCACAGCTCACTGCTACCTTGACCTCCTCCGCTCAAGCAATCCTCCTACTTCAGCTTCCCAAGTAACTGGGACTACAGGTGCAGGCCATCACATCCAGCTTTTGGTTTGTTTATATTTTGGTAGAGATGGGGTTCTCACTTTGTTACCCAGGCTGGTCTCAAACACCTGGACTCAAGTGATCCACCTGCCTCAACTTCTCAAAGTGCTGGGATTACAGGGATGAGCTACCATGCCTGGCCATATATTGCCTTTTTCCTGAGTTAGCTTCAGCTCCATTTTTCATAAAACCTTTTCTTATCTTTTTCTGAATTCCTGTTGAAATTTTAATTATGAAATTGTCTAACTGATTATTTTCTAAATGCCTTCCATATGTTGAGTTTTTCTCCTCCAATCATGATACATGCTGTGTGTCTCCTTCATATTTTAAAAATCTTACACTGTCTCTCTGGCATAAAATAGTTACTTAATAACTAATATAGTTACCTTATTTATTCAATAATTTATATGATGTATGACTTATTAACTTTTGATTGTTGAATATTAATTAACTTAATACAATTAAGTATTGAAATGAAAATAATAGTAATTTTCTATTATACATTTATAAAAATACAACAAAAACAATGTATATTTAAAGATGTATGATAAAGTTTGTTGATTCTTGGGAGGATGGAGTATATCCTCATTGATGGTTTGAAGGCTTTTGAATGAAATATTAGAGGAAACTTAGAAAGTATCTTCATCTGAGTATTAAAATGTTCATCTACTATACTTACCCCATACTTCTCTAAATGGAATTCATCAGCACAGAATTGTTTCACTTGTGTCCATGTGAAGAGACCACCAAACAGGCTTTGCCTGAGCAACAAGGCTGTTTATTTCACTGGGTACAGGCAGGCTGAGTCTGAAAAGAGAGTCAGGGAAGGGACATAGGGGTGGGGCCGTTTTATAAAATTTGGGTAGGTAGTGGAAAATTACAGTCAAAGCCGGGTTGCTCTCTGGTGGGCAGGGGTGGTGGTCTCAAGGTGCTCAGAGGGGGAGCTTTTGAACCAGGATGAGCCAGGAGAAGGAATTTCACAAGGTAATGTCATCAGTTAAGGCAGGAACAGGCCATTTAAATTTCACTTCTTTTGTGATTCTCAGTTACTTCAGGCCATCTGGATGTATACGTGCAGGTCACAGGGGATATGATGGCTTAGCTTGAGCTCAGAGGCCTGACAGATTGTTTCTGTGACCTGTTTCTCTAGGTAATTGCACATGTTTCATAGAGTGAGACCCAGTAAAGGAGGAGTGGGTTGTGTTGATCTGGGGATGTCCTTTAATTTTGCTGCTTTTTTCATGCAGAGGTCCTTAAGCTTAGAGGATTGGGTTGGCCATACTCATCCCTTCATAAGATGCTTCATCATCAGTTCATGCTTTCTTTTTTTTTGAGACGGAGTCTCACTCTGTCTCCCAGGCTGGAGTGCAGTGGCGCGATCTCCGCTCACTGCAAGCTCCGCCTCCCGGGTTCACGCCATTCTCCTGCCTCAGCCTCCGGAGTAGCTGGGACTCCAGGCGCCCACCACCACACCCGGCTAGTTTTTTGTATTTTTAGTAGAGACGGGGTTTCACCGTGTTAGCCAGGATGGTCTCGATCTCTTGACCTTGTGATCTGCCTGTCTCGGCCTCCCAAAGTGCTGGGATTACAGGCATGAGCCACCGCGCCCCACCAGTTCATGCTTTCTAATATTCTTTTGTGTTTATTTTCACCCATCATTTATTATTATTTATTTACTCCTTTCATCCTCAGTCAGCACTTCTATTTCCCTTGCTCCAACCATTATTCTAATGTGTGACCTATGTATCATTTACTTGGATGGATCCTCTGAAACATATAGAGGGTTTGAGTGCATACATTTTAATAGGCATCATTGCACTTTCAGCTTCATTTTGTCTCTTAACTTTTTCCACACAGCACTGTGTTTTTCAGTCCCATCCATTTTGCTGTGTGACCATCTGGTCTGTTATACGGCAGTTATTCATTACAGCTTTCTGTGGTGAGTGCCTCCATTTTTTTCTTATTAATGAGGAACACATTTTAAAGGTCTCTTTCATAGACACACCTTGGGTCATGTTTAGAGTCATTTGTTCCCTGCTCATTTTTATTGTCTTGTTTCTTTAAACATTTTAGGCATAATCATTGGAGTTAATTTTGATTCTGATTCCAAGTTCTTAGGATGTAAATGTAGTTTTTTGTCCTTTAATCGAGTTTCATTCGTACTTATTTACTTCCTCATGTATTTGGTCCTTCTTTTTATTTGTAAGTTCGTGTTTGGCTGAAGGTTATGAGACTCTTGAGTGTCAGTAAGGGAGGAGACCACCCCTCATGTCATCTTATGCCCAATTTCTGCCTCCAAAGAAAGAAGAGGTAAAAACTAAAAGGCAGAAATGAAATCCACAGGCAGACAGCCGGGCACCACACCCTGGGCCTGGTAACTAAAGATCGACCCCTGACCTAATTGGTTCCGTTATCTTATAGATTACAGACATTGTATAGAAAAGCACCCTGAGGCCAGGCGCGGTGGCTCAAGCCTGTAATCCCAGCACTTTGGGAGGCCGAGTCGGGCAGATCACGAGATCAGGAGATCGAAACCATCCTGGCTAACCTGGTGAAACCCTGTCTCTATTAAAAAAAAAAAAGAAAGAAAGAAAATCACCATGAAAATCCCTATCTTGTTTTGTTCCGATCTAATTACCGGTGCATGCAACCGCCCGCCACGTACCCCCTGCTTGCTCAATTGATGGCGACCCTCTCACGTGCACCCCCTTAGAGTTGTGAGCCCTTAAAAGGGACAGGAATTGCTCACTAGGGGGCTCCGCTCGTGAGACAGAAGTCTTGCCGATGCTCCCGGTCGAATAAACCTCTTCTTTCTTTCATTCGGTGTCTGAGGAGTTTTGTCCACGGCTCGTCCTGCTACAGCAGGATTGAGGCTGCTTTCCTCTAGAAGAGACTTGCATTTTTCTCTCTGCGGACAGTGAGTGCCCTTCCAACCTGGGACCACTTTAATTGTTATCATGGTGTAGAGTTTTTCCACAGGAGATGTAAATTTTAAGCCCATACAACATGAGGGCAGATCAATGATTACAAATTCTCAGGGAAAACACCTCTCTGGAAGCCTTGGAGCTACAGCTGAGAAGAGCAGACATTTTTCTCATTATCTCTCTTTGCCTACAGGCAGATTTGTTTTTTAACTACTCTTTCACTAAGGTGGAATTTTGTTAAGAATTGCAGCTTAATGCAAGGGTTTCAGGTTCCTCCCTTCCCCTTCCTTCCCTCCCCTCCTCTCCCCTCCCCTCCCTTCCCTTCCCTTCTTTTCCCTTCCCTTCCCTTCCCTTCTCTCTCTTTCTCTCCCTTTCTTTCTTTCTTTCTTTCTTTCTTTCTTTCTTTCTTTCTTTCTTTCTTTCTTTCTTTCTTTCTTTCTTTCTTTCTTTCTTTTTCCTTCTTTCCTTCTTTTCTTCTTTCCTTCCTTCCTTTCTTTTCTTCTTTTCGTTCCTCCCTTCCTTCCTTCTTTCCTTCCTTCCTTCCTTCCTCTCTCTCTCCCTTCCTTCTCTCCTTTCCCTTCTTTCCTCTTTCCCTTCCTTCCCCTTCTTTCCTTCTTCCCTCTCTCCTTTCTTTCTCTCCCTCCCTCCCTCTCTCTCTCTTTCTTTCTTTCTTTCTTTCTTTCTTTCTTTCTTTCTTTCTTTCTTTCTCTATCATCTCTCTCTTTCTTTTTCTTTCGTCCTTCTTTCTTTCTTCGAGTCTCGCTCTCTCACCCAGTCTGCGGTGCAGTAGTGTGATCTCAGCTCACTGCCACCTTTGCCTCCCGGATTCAAGCGATTCTTGTCCCTCAGCCTCCAGAGTAGCTGGGACTACAGGCAGGTGCCACCATGCCTGACTAATTTTTGTCTTTTTAGTAGAGACAGGGTCTCACCATGTTGGCCAGGTGGGTCTCAAACCCCTGACCTCCAGTGATCTGCCCACCTTGACCACCCAAAATGCTGGGATTAGAGACATGAGGCACAACACCCGGCCCAAGGCCTATCTTTCTTATATCCTGTTAAATCAACATTTTCAAAACTGTGAATTCCTTCTTTCAATGGTTGTTCCTAAGCAACTCTAACTTTAGAGCTTGCTTCCTCCTCCAGTTTCAGTTCCATATTGTTTGCTATGTCTGTTGTCATTAGTTATTTTTGTTTTTGCCTTTGGACATGTCTCTTACTTTCCAGAGAGCTCAGAAATTCATTTAAAAGTATTGATTTTATTTTTATCCTAAGAGAAATGTTCATTGATTTGGAGGAATACAGGAGTGAGGAGAATGTGTGTGACGGGAGGGGAGATGGAATAATTTCATTTCAGAAAGGTTTGTTTGTTTGTTTTTGTCTGCAGAATGAAAACTAGATTGAGAGAGGTGTAGCTGAGGAAAACAAGTAAATAAATATAGATGACTGCTATTGCACTCATTCGGGAAAAGTATTTATGGTAATGTGTTCTAACCTAGTGGCAATAGAGCTGTAGAAAACTCTCATAGTCAATAAATATTTAGGAGATATAAATGAACAGATGTTGTCGAGAACTGGATGGGATTGATAGAACAGGATTGCCTGCATATGTAAACGATGGTTAAGGAGACCTGGATGAGGGTAGATTCTTGGGAAGCTCAATGGTTTAAATTGGGGCAAGTTGACTTCAAGGTGTCTCTGGGATATTCAAGCAGAGATTTCAGTTAGGCAATTTCATATAACGTCCAGGGTTCTGAAGAGAAGTAGTTTGTGGATATAAACTTGAGTGAGTCTTTATGTGTGTCATTATTTTTGCTTTGATGGTCATTGAAGAGATGGGTGTTGATGTATTCAGTCTGAGAGCACATGGAGAGGAAAAAGTGATTCTAGGATTGAACTTCGAGAAACTGATACTTAAAATCTAGGTAGAGGAAGATGAAGCAGAAGGATAAGATAAAGGTAGCAGCAAAAGAGAGAAACCCGGATGGGTGTACTGGTATGGACGCTAAGGAGAAAATATACTTTAAAAAGAAAGTGAAACTCAATATAGTAAGGATATCAACTTTTCCCAAGTTAATCTATAGATTTCATAAAATTATTATCAAAATCTCAGCAAAATTTGTAGTAAACATAGACAAGTTTACTCTAAAATTTACATGGAAAAGCAGAGGCTATAGACTAGCTGAAACAATCTGAAAAATAATAAAGTTGAAGGAGTCACTCTACTCAATATAAAGGTTAACTACATAGCTTCAGTAATTAAGACAATGTGGTACTGGTGAGGAGTAGACACACAGATCAACAGAACAGGATACAGACCCAGAAGCAGAAGCACACAAATATGCACAAGTGATATTTTATAAATGTGCAAAAGCAATTCAGTGCAGGGTCATCATCCAACAAGTAGTGCTGGAGCAACTGGACATCCGCAGACAAACAACAGCAAAATTTAAGCTCAAGTCTCACGACTTGTGTAAAAATGACTAAAAATAAATCACAGGCTTTAGTGTAAAACTATAAGAATGTAAAATATATAACCAAAAAAATGTGGATTTTTTAAAAAATATAGGAGTAAACATTTGGAATCTAGGACTAAGTGAGGAATTCTTAGATTAGACACCAAAAGTATAATCCATAAAAGGAAAAACGTATAAATTAGACCTCATCAAAATTTAAAATTTTTGCTCTCTGGAAAAAACCTAAGAGGATAAAAAAGGAAAGCTACAGGTTTGGTGGAAGTATTTGCAAACCATATATCTGACAAAGGACCAGTACAAGAGTGTTGATGGCAGGTTTACTCATAATAGCCCCAAACTTGAAACAATTTGCATGTCCTTCAATCAATGGGTAAATGGTCGAACAAATTGCGATATGTCCATACCATGGAATATTACTCAGCAATAAAAAGGGACAAATTGTAGCTCCATGCAACAGCTTGGATGGATTTTGGGGGAATTATACTGAGTGAAAAAAGCCAATTCCAAAAGGTTATATAATGTGTGATTCTGTTTATAAGACATTCTTAAAATGACAAAATTTTAGAGAGAGAAAACTGATTAGTGGTTGTCAGGTGTTAGGAATGGAGGGTGGGAGTGGGATGGAAGTAAGTGTGGTTATACAAGAGCCATAGGAGAAAATCTTTGTGGTGATGGAACTGTTTTGTATCTTGGATATATGAACTTACACATGTGATAAAATTGCAGAGAAATAAGCAAATGCATGCACACGCACATGCACACAGATGTATGTAAAGCTGGAAAAATCTAAGATCAGTAGATTGTATCCATGTCAATATCCTGGTTGTAATGTTGTACATTACAAAACTATGGTTTTGCAAGATGGTTCTATTGGGAGAAACTGTGTAAATGATTCAAGGGATCCCTCCATATTATTTCTTAGAACTGCATGCACATTTATAATTATCTCAAAATAAAAAGCTTAATTAAAAAAAAAGAATGGGAGTATAGAAATTCACTACAAGAAATACACAATTGGATTTGGTAAGGAATTTCAATGCTTTCTGAAGACTGACATGAATGATGGCATGGTGAATAAAAGAAGACAGAGAGAAGCTCATTAGGAATCAAATCCATCTACCTTGCCAAACCTCAGAGAACCTTGGGACATGAATATGCCTGGCTTGAGTAAAGGTATGTGTGAGATATGGGAATGTAAATAAAGAGATTAACTATAAATATGTTCATTGTGAAGACTACTGCCCATTTCCCCCACAAGTCCCCAGCCTGAGAAGAGCATCTGACAGCCAGGTAGCCAGGCATTCTCCCATACCATCTCCCCAAAGCCCACTCCTCTACTGCCAGTCTCCACTCCTCTCCCTCCTGCCCCTCCTCACCCACCCCTTCCCCACCCCAGGTAACAAGTGATGTCCTTTCCAAAAAGGTTCTGTGAAGTTTTTAGGGAAAAGTAAGACACCTAGTCTAGTGGGTCCATGCTCCAGAGTAAAGCCCATGAACCCTAGCATGTATGGGGTTTCATAGAACAACAGCCATCTCCTCATCCACTCATAGTGAAGCAAAGGTCTTCTCTGTAAAATGAGGATTCTAGTAATATTTGGTGTGTATGAATATGGCAAGAATTAAATAAGTGAGGAGATATGAACCCAGATTCACAACACATAGCAGGCTATGCAAGGTTTGGTTAGTTAAAATACAACAAGAACAACAACAGTGTTGAATCTAAGGAGGAAAGAGCAAAATGGAGAGTATGGCTGAAGACTGCAGGTGGGAGTGGGGAGTGACTAGAGATGGCTAAGATGCTAAGCGCAGTGGCTACCACAGCCTGTAGTCCTCTCTTCTCAATGCAGCCACTTCTGCTATGCCCCTTCTGCCCTCGTTCGGGTTTTCACTTGGCCAGAGGGTGCTCCATGGTTTTGTTTTTCATGAGGACTCACAGTCAGATCACCTGCCCAGATTCTTTCTGTGCCTGTCTGCCATGACATCAAGGCAGATGGTAGAGTTGGAATTGGGAACTCTTTCCTCCTCTGAAATAATTGGAATGTTGGAAATGACTCTAAGGAGTGAAGGAGGTAAGCATCTCTTTGTTTTTTCTCTTCCATAATCTCCTCCTCTGAGACACCAGACCCTGGGATAGACTTTCTTGTCGACATTCAGGTATAAAGGAGTCACTGGTGGTCATTGAACTCCTGTGAGCCTTTTTCCTAACCAGTAAAATGGGATCCAACAATTTAATCTAAAACCAGTATCACTAAATTTTGTTTGCCTTAAAATCTCATTTTGCATAATAATTAGTTACCCAGTGCCAAAGGGCTTACAATAGAACACTTACTTCTATGGGAAACCATGAGAGCTTCACTTTTATCTTTAAAGTCAGTTCTAATTTGTATTTCTTCTTAAATATAACAATTTAGACTCCCACCAACAGTGTAAAAGTGTTCCTATTTCTCCACATCCTCTCCAGAATCGGTTGTTTCCTGACTTTTTAATAATCACCATTCTAACTGGTGTGAGATGGTATCTGATTGTGGTTTTGATTTGCATTTCTCTAACAACCGGTGATGATGAACTTTTTTTCATATGTTTGTTGGCCACATAAATATCTTCTTTTTAGAAGTATCTGTTCATATCCTTTGCCCATTTTTTGATAGGGTTATTTCATTTTATTTATTTATTTATTTTTTTGGAGATTCTGGATATTAGCCCTTGGTCAGATGGATAAATAGCAAAAATTTTCTCCCATTCTTTAGGTTGCCTGTTCACTCTGATGATAGTTTCCTTTGCTGTGCAGAAGCACTTTAGTTTAATTAGATACCATTTGTCAATTTTGGCTTCTGTTGCCATTGCTTTTGGTGTTTTAGTCATGAAGTCTTTGCCTATGCCTATGTTCTGAATGGTATTGCCTAGGTTTTCTTCTAGAGTTTTTATGGTTTTAGGTCTTACTTTTAAATCTTTAATCCATCTCAAGTTAATTTTTGTATAAGGTGTAAGGAAGGGGTCATTTCAGTTTTCTGCATATGGCTAGTCAGTTTTCCCAACACCACTTATTAAATAGGGAATCCTTTCCCCATTGCTTGTTTTTCTCAGGTTTATTAAAGATCAGATGGTTATAGATGTGTGGTGTTATTTCTGAGGACTCTGTTCTGTTCCATTAGTCTATATATCTGTTTTGGTACCAGTATCATGCTGTTTTGTTACTGTAGCCTTGTTGTATAGTTTGAAGTCAGTTAGCGTGATGCTTCCAGCTTTGTTCTTTCTGCTTAGGATTGCCATGGCTATACTGGCTCTTTTTCGGTTCCATATGAAATTTAAAGTAGTTTTTTCTAATTCTGTGAAGAAAGCAATGGTATCTTCATGGGGATAGGATTGAATCTATAGATTACTTTTGGCAGTATGGCCATTTTCACGATATTGATTCTTCCTATCCATGAGCATTGAATGTTTTCCACTTGTTTGTGTCCTCTCTTATTTCCTTGAGCAGTGGTTTGTAGTTCTTGAAGAGATCCTTCACATCCCTTGTAAGGTGGTTTCCTAGGTATTTTATTCTCTTTGTAGCATTTGTGAATGGGAGCTCACTCATGATTTTGCTGTCTATTATTGGTGTATAGGAATGCTTGTGATTTTTGCACATTGATTTTGTATCCTGAGACTTTGCTGAAGTTGCTTATCAGCTTAAGGAGCTTTGGGACTGAGAAGATGGGGTTTTCTAAATATACAATCATGTCATCTGCAAAAAGAGACAATTTGACTTCCTCTCTTCCCATTTGAATACCCATTATCGCTTTCTCTTGCATGATTGCCCTGGCCAGAACTTTGAATATGTTGTGGAAGACAGTGTGGCGATTCCTCAAGGATCTAGAACCAGAAATACCATTTGACCCAGGAAACCCATTACTGGGTATATACCCAAAGGATTATAAATCATTCTACTATAAAGACATATCAACACGTATATTTATTGCAGCACTGTTCACAATAGCAAAGACTTGGAACCAACCCAAATGCCCATCAATGATAGACTGGATAAAGAAAATGTGGCACATATACATCAAGGAATACTATGCAGCCATACAAAAGGATGAGTTTGTGTCCTTTGCAGGGACATGGATGAAGCTGGAAATGAACCCACCATTCTCAGCAAACTAACACAGGAATGGAAAACCAAATACCACATGTTCTTACTCATAAATGGGAGTTGAACAATGAGAATCCATGGACACAGGGAGGGGAACATCACACACCAGGGCCTTTTGGGGAGTGGGGCTAGGGTAGGGATAGCATTAGGAGAAATACGTAATATAGATGACGGGTTGATGGGTGCAACAAACCACCATGGCATGTGTATACCTCTGTAACAAACCAGCACATTCTGCACATGTATCCCAGAACTTAAAGTATAATAAACAAAAATCAGATTTTAGCTAAAATTTTCATTCTGTTATTAGTAAGTTTTCCAGTAGCCTACCACTATTTATGATTTTTCTCTTTATATTCTGGTCTTTCCTGTTTTAGGAATTGGCAAGTGTCTTGACTACATCACTGGCATTTTATATCCTTGGTTCTTTGCCTACTGATTTCCTTCTTTCATTCCTTCCACTCTTTCCTCCATGTTTGCTTCTCTGAATTTAAATTTCTTCATTTGTTAATAGGGGTGACAATAACACTAATTACACAGAACTGAGAAGTGATCTAATGAAATGACCCATGTAAAGTGTTTAGATCATTAGGTCAATACATAGTAGCTATAATTAGTGTCTGATATACACAAAGCCCTATTATTAATGTCTTATGAAAGCATTTGTATTAGAAAATCTCTAAGCTATTCTAGCTATTATTTTAATCTAATTTTATGGTAATTATTATCTAATTATAGTGAGTTCTTGTGTATTTTTTAAGTGTCAGGCTATTAACATGAGAAGATAGTTTTGTTTTGTTTTTTTTTTATACTTTAAGTTCTAGGGTACATGTGCACAATGTGCAGGTTTGTTACATATGTATACATGTGCCTTGTTGGTGTGCTGCACCCATTAGCTTGTCATTTACATTAGGTATATCTCCTAATGCTATCCCTCCCCACTACCGCCTCCCCAGAAGATAGTTATTTAAAATGAAACAATGGTAGTGGACTTTAACAGAGACAAAATGGGTTTATTAAATGCCTCAATCAGTATTTTTGTAGAAATTATATTTATGCAATAGAACTGAAAATTAAATGACTAGTAGAAACAGAGAAAAGGGAAACAGTAAAACAATGGTAGAAAATCTTTTCAGTAAATATTACATTTTGAACATAAATTATTAATTTTCACATTGGAACAGTAGCATAATTAATGCTTTTGAATAATTTAAAGTAATTTTACCTTAAAAAAAGTAGTTAAACAATAAAGAAGATAGTTTGTGTTTTCCCATAGGAAGAAAAATATATCTTTATTATACCAATTTGTTTCAAGGGAATTCATGGCATATAGAAACTTAGATAAATCATCCAGATACAAAATGTTCCCAATAGTGTTGTCTGCGGAATGTACTTTTTTGTCATCAATAAAAATACTGCCTGAACTTTGGAAAGGTATTATAGCAAATATAATAATCAATTTTTTTTCCTCTGACTTTTGCTTCCATCAGTCTCTTCTCTTATCTCTTACTAGTCATTGAAATTTTGAAAGCAAAATGCAAGCCAGTGCTGAAGTAGTTGTTTTTAAGTATATTAAAGATTCATTTCCTCTTGCTTGGTTCACACCCTTATGAGAGGAATTCCAGGGAAGGACACAGTAGAGAAATGTCCTTGAACGTGTGTGTATAATCAGTGGAATTGTATTCCACTGGGAGTGATTATGTTTGTTTGTTTTTTTTATCACACACAGTTTACATTAGTGGATAATGAACCCCCATAAATCCAAAGTTCTCAATGCCCAAATACTTTTCATCTCATAACTGAGACTGTGTTAAACACTCTGAAGTGCAAACTTTTGCTTGAAACAACTCCAGTTTCTTTATTATTATAACCCGAATTAACCCTCGTCAAACTAATTTTAGGTGTATCATACAGGCAATAGATATGCTTCCTTAAAAATAATAGTAATCTTTTAACAAAACTTGGGAGTTCATGATTTAAAGGAGCTTTTAGAGGATTGTTTTTGTAAAATAATGACTAATTTTATAATGGAAAAGGATCAAACAGTAAGTGACACTTTAAAAAAAGTAGAGATGTATTGTGTGGATCTATATTTTTACGTAACTTTAAATTTTATTTCAAACAGATTTTATTGCATGTTTTAGCTTGTTAAAAATGTATTTTGTGAAGAACATCTTTTTTAAAAACAATTATGAACAATAGTTTTACCCCAATTCATTAGGTCTTTAAAACAAAAAAAAAAGGTTTGGTGTGTAAATTATAGATGGTTCCCAGCTTATGATGGTTTGACTTATAATTTTTTTACTTTACAATGGTGCGGGCTGCCATTTGTTTTGCTTTTCGAAAAAAACTGACAATGCTTTTGTCTTGAAATAATAAAAATTGCATTCTGCTTTCACTTTCTTTTTTTTTTTTTTTTTTTTTTTTGAGATGGAGTCTCACTCTGTCTCCCAGGTTGGAGTACAGTGGTGCGGTGCGATCTCGGCTCACTTTCACTTTCAGTATGATATTCAGTAAATTACAGGAGACATTCAACATTTTATTCTAAAATAGGCCTTGTATTAGATGATTTTGTCCAATCGTAGGCTAACATAACTGTTCTGAGTATGTTTAATGTACGTTAGCTAAGCTATGATGTTCTGTAGGTGAGGTGTATTAAATGCATTCTTGACTTACAATATTTTCAACTTATGATAGGTTTATTGGAGTAAGTCCAAGAGCATCTATACATGTAACATGTAATTTTTGACATGGAGATAATAACCCAGGGTGTAGAAGGTATAACCTCAGCCTCTTTTCACCTTATAACTACAAAACATACAGAGAGAAAGAAATGATGCTATGCAACGAAGAAAATAAGCTGTGAAGTAGTGGTGTTAAAGGAAACCCTTTACATTGCACATTGATGCTAACTGTCTCAATCAAAGACAAAAGTGTTACCTTTTTCACATTAAGTGAAAAGAAGCTAGGCACCAACAAAGATACATTGTGATGCCATAATATTGCTCTTAGAAATTGACATTTCAAAGTGATTGCCATTAACACTCATTACTATGGTTACAGTCAAGAATTCATTTTTTTTTTTGTCCTTCTCACAGTAGTTTCAAAGTGGTTGAACGGAACAGAAGACCTAAAACTGGGCAGGTGATGCTATAATACTGGAATAATTACAAAACAATCACAAGAAAGCTTGTGTATTCTATATCCATATTATCCAATATGGGGGCCACATTTGCCTACCATAAATTTAAGTTAATTAAGACTAAATTAAATTAAAATTCAGTTTTTCAGTAATGTTAGTCATGCTTCATATGCTTGTAGCTAGCAAGCTTTCCTTCACTTGTAGCTAGCAGCTGCCATATGGACATCATAGATACAGATTTCCTTCAGCACAGAAAACTCTATTGGACAGTGCCATTTTATAATCACCAGATTTTTTTAAGTTACCCATGAAATTATGTATTATGTATTTGGGGTTATCCATATTTTGTAAAATAGCGATGTCATAGTAGAAATATTCTTCTATAGTACTGAAAGGCTATGTAACCTCATGAGAAGAACACAAAATTCAGACTCACATAATTCTAGATTCTAATCTTAACTCTGCTGACTGACCTTGGACATACTACTTTTGGTTTCTAAGTTTTTGTTCCTTTATTTGCAAAATGAGGTAGGAAAATGCTTGCCTCATAAGAAGTTTATAAATATTAGAAAGAAGGTATGTAAAGGTGCTTCCTACGGTGCCTGACACATTGTTGGTATTTACTTATGGTTGTTACTGTTTTTATTAATTAACAAAGGAGAAGACAGTAAGCTGTCGGTGGTCACACACACAAATCATACTTTTGCATAAAAGGTGAATCTTTATTTTCTAGAAAAAAATATCTTCTAAGGTCAGTTCATTTCCATAGTATCACACCAAAAATATTTGTGATCATAGTAATCACAGAATAGTGAGGAAATGACCAAGCAAGGATAGGAAAATATATAACCACAAAGGAATCAGTGAGTCAGGAAGAGGATAATGAGAATTTTAAGTGGTATAAAGCGGAAAAGACAGAGATAATAAAGAAGGACACAAATACGCAAGAACAGAAAGGAAGAAATAATCTTAGATACAGTTCCTCCTGGAATTGTACCAGAAAGATATGTGAAAACATAACGACACAATCAAATAGGGAAGGGAAAATGATTTCTCACTACAAGACTGTGAGGAAACATCTTTTCTGTAAAATTATTTTTCCTGTGCTAGAGAAGTATATAGATCTAAAAGATTAAAGAGAACAAAAGAAGGCAAAACTGCTGCAGAACATCTACTCCTGGTGTGCTTTCTAACCTTAAGCATGTTCTTCTAAACTGATGTGCCACTGTTTTTAATACATAAAATGAGTAGGATGAATTAGACATTTAATCCCTCCAGATTTAGTATGTATTGCTCATGGTAAGAAGTTTGGCTTTGACGACCAAAATGTGCGCTCTCTGAGATGTTTCATCACAAAAAGGCACTCCTGTAAAGTCATGTGGCTCAATTGCCAGGAGAGGCATATATGAAGGATAACACAGTAATGGAGAACAGAAGGGTCACATGTCACTTGTGGCCAAAGCTTCCATAATGGAGAATTAAGGAGTCAATGTGATAAAACTGCAGAGCTAGGGAGGGATCTCAGGCATTGCCTGTATATTCCGTGAGGAAAACCAGCTGCTTGAATTTAATCTGGACACTGGAAGAGATAAGGTGTTTGGAAAGGAAAGCAAATCATCCCTTTTATATAAGATCGGGGCTTTTTAACATCCAGAATTTGGGTGAAACAAGAAGCAGAGTGAAAAATTTGGGCAGAAAATTTTGAGACAGCGCAGAGTCCTCAGACTCAGGAATAAATTTCCATTTGATCTGGGGAAGTAAAGTCAGGATCAAATAAAGATAAAAATGAGACCAATTAATAGAACTCAACACATGTGTATTGAATCCGCATATTTGGCATAAAAGTATTAGGTGCTGAGGATGCAGTGATGACCAAAACTATCACAATCCCAGCCTTTTGAAACTTAGCAACCATCTGTGTCTAAAAACAGGTAATTTTATTTCAGTCACTGTTAATATTGTTAGCTTAACAAACACATATATTCTTATTGATAAAGGCATTTGTTTGGAAAAATTAGTCATGCAAAGAGCCTATTGTAAAACCTCAACTGCCATCTCATTAAGTACTGCAAGGAGTTAATGAAACTCACCAGAAGATGGCAATACATAACTTCCTATCTCTGCTGTTACAATTGCTAAGGCCAAAAGCTAAAGCTAAAGACTCCTATGACACCTCTATTACAATTGCAAATAACACTTTTTATTTCACTTGTTTGCATCAGGGATGCTATGTATATTATGATTACCAGGCAGTATAAGTATTATTAGATTTACAGGATTGTATTGATAAGTAGGTAGCTAAAAAGTGTAATGTTATAAAAATCTCAAATCTGAAGGCCCATAGCAAGACATCTCTTTGTTGCATCTTTTCCAAACTTAACACTAAAATACATTGCTATCTTTATCCTTTTCTTATTTTGAATAATGTAGAACATTCAACAGTGGCAAAATTTATGAATATAAAGTATTAATACAATTGTCCTATAAAAATTAGTTGTTTTTACATTTGAAACTTTAGCCTCAATATGTATTATATCACAAAAATATTCAAGTGCTTTTATTTCTCTTGAAAGGCAATTCAAAATTTTAACTTTAGTTATGCTAAGTAGGTCTTATTTTCTGTTTTAAACTCAAAATAAAAATATTTCAGTGATTCGGTCAGTTTTTTTTTTTTTTTAATGGAACCAGCTAAATATTCAACTATTGAAGTCAACTGAGTTATCTTTAATAAGAATATAGCAATAATAATCTAAAATTATGTGAGTCAGTTATATTCATTAAAATGTGGAAGAAACTTGTTATCTATTCAAGCAGAAAAGGATTATTACCCTAGACTTCTAAAAGTGGTTGAATAATAAGGATTTGTGTTTAATTTCAGTTGATGTTGTGATTGACTACAGTTAAAATTCTAAAAAAAAGGGAGACATAATAAAAACCGTAAAAGTTTGATCTTCTCTTTATGGAAGTAAAAAATACATTATAGTTCCCAATAGAGAGGTTGAATAGGCAGTGTCAAAAATAAATGCACTAAAGTTCTGGTGTACTATGTAGAAAATGGCCAAATACTTAAGCAATATTTGTTGCATCTCTTCCAAACTTAACACTAAAATACATTAGAGCACCAAAACCAGTCAAAATTGTGGGAATGAAACTCAAACAACATCCGTAATTTAGGAGAAATTTTACTCACTATAAGATGGTGGAACTGGATAAGAAATGAAATCAGTGACTTATCATTGTTCTGACATGCTAAAAACAGAGAGAATGGTTTTCCCCTTCTTTGTAAAGGAAAGTTCTATTTTTGTGGTGAATCCAGAAAACCAGGCATGCATTATTAATGGGAGTAATAGTAATAACAAAAATTTTTTTTACCAGTTTGAAAAAAGTTTCAACTAAGTAGATCAAAAGTATATATTTTTATAGGCAAATCAATTTGTAATCCAGATGTCCTGATTTTTATTGATGCTATATCTACCCTTGGTTCATTAAGAGTAATATTCTGTATCTTGAAGGTATATCATCTCTAATGAGAAAAATTCCTGACTCTTCCATAGTTTTCCTCTCTGTTGATATTTCCAGGAATCCTTTGAAATGTTATCAGTTATAATATGAATCCATAAATGTTACCACATTTGATGAGCAGCCTCTGTCAAACATTAAATAAGAGTTAATATTCCAAGTAACTTAAGTTTAAATATATTAAATATATAAGGATAAGCAGTAAGAAAAATAATATGATATTGCTGTAAGTAGGCTAGATAATAGAAGAAAAAAAGAAGAAATATACTAAATCTGCATTGCTCATATCTAAGAGTCAATAGATACTGTCTAAACATACAGAGACTATGGAAATACTAAATAGAGTTAGGCGGACATAACATCAGCAAGCAAGGTGAGTAGGCAATCTCAGCCCTTGTCTTTCTACAAAAACAATAACTTAACCACTATCCATGGGCCAAAAATAACTCTGGGAGAGATCCAGAGTCTAATAAAGAAGCTGTACCAAGCCTGTGGAGCACAACAACTGAGGATAGCCTCACAGAAAAGAGTAGGAAGCATTTTACTTGTGTCACCTCATATCTCAGGCCTGCATAGTTCAGCACCAAAAGAAATCTTCTTGGTTGCCACTTCACCCCCTGGTGAAAAAGGAGAATAGAAAGATACAATGGTCCTTACCACTGCCACAGATACCCACAGCCTTCACCACAGAAAATACCCACAGTCTTTGCCAATGCAGATCTCATCTAATTGAACTACATGGAGTCCATGCCATTGTGCCCTGCCCTCCTGCTATGGCACCATCACATGCACAACTATCCCCCAAATCAGATCCATCACTACTGTGTGCCACCAGAACCAGTATCCCTATGGATTCCTGAAACTGGTGCCTGCACATTCCCCAAAATTTGTGTACCCCACCCACCTAACACCCTTGTACTCACCAGTAGGTGAAGATCTTTCCCCATAGAAGTCAGTTCATAAAGTCTGGAAAAGGTGAATCTTCCATCAAATACACACATGTTAATCCAAGGATTTAAATAACAAGAAAAATCAGGAAAACATAACATCCCCAAAACAGAAAATTTTCAGTAACCAACACCAAAGAAATGGAGATCTACGAATTGCAAAATGAAGAATTCAAAATAGTTTTTTTTTTTTTTTCTTTTTTTGAGGTGGGCTCTCACTCTGTCACTCAGGTTGGAGTGCAGTGGCACAATCTCAGCTCACTGCAACCTCTGCCTCTCAGGCTCAAGTGATCCTCCCACCTCAGCCTCCTGAGTAGCTGGAGCTACAGGCATGCACCACCATGCCCAGCTAATTTGGGTGTGTTTTGGTAGAGATGGGGTTTCACCATGTTGCCCATGCTGGTCTTGAACTCCTGAGCTCAAGCGATCCACTGAACTTGGTCTCCCAAAGTATTGGGGTTGCAGGAGTGAACCACCATGCCTAGCCTTCGAAATATTGTTTTAAAGAGGCTTAGTGAGTTACAAGAGAATACACATAGACAACTCAACAAAATCAAGAAAACAATACATGAAAAAAGAGAAGTTCAACAAATAGATAGAAATCATAAACAGAACTAAACAAGTTGTGGAGTTTAAAAATTCAATGAAAAGAGTTTAAAAAATAAAGAACTTCAATAGTAGACCCAAGCCGGGTGCGGTGGCTCAAGCCTGTAATCCCAGCACTTTGGGAGGCCGAGACGGGTGGATCACGAGGTCAGGAGATCGAGACCATCCTGGCTAACACGGTGAAACCCCGTCTCTACTAAAAAAACAACAACTACTAAAAAAAACAAAAAACTAGCCAGGCGAGGTGGCGGGCGCCTGTAGTCCCAGCTACTCCGGAGGCTGAGGCAGGAGAATGGCGTAAACCCGGGAGGTGGCGGAGCTTGCAGTGAGCTGAGATCTGGGGCCACTGCACTCCAGCCCGGGCAACAGAGCAAGACTCCGTCTCAAAAAAAAAAAAAAAAAAAAAAAGAACTTCAATAGTAGACCCAATCAAGCAGAAGAGAGAATCAGGGAACTCAAAGACAGATCATTTGAAATTATCAAGTCAGAGAAGAAAAAAAAAATGAAAATGAGTAAAGAAACTCTACAGTACTTATGGGACACCAGCAAGCAAACTAACTTATGCCTACATGATACCCAGAAGGAGAAAAGAGAGAAAATAGCAGGGAAACA
>NW_012115389.1:2165386-2173248 GCF_000951035.1 Colobus angolensis palliatus
GGGTTTCACCGTGTTAGCCAGGATGGTCCCGATCTCCTGACCTCGTGATCCGCCCGTCTCGGCCTCCCAAAGTGCTGGGATTACAGGCTTGAGCCACCGCACCCAGCCAGGAGTTCTTTAAATTGAAACAAAAACACTCTACAAGGAACATAATAACATAAAAAAGTATAAATTTCACTGGTAAAGATAAACACATGGACAAATACAGAATAATGTAACATTGTCGTGGTGGTACATAAGTTACTTTTAACCCTAATATAAAAGCTAAAAGATAAAAATTTGTTAATGGACACAAGATAAAAAAAATTATCTCTGGCCATGAAAATACAAAGTATGAAGGTGGTAGTAAAAGTGTAGAGTTTTGTATGTGATTCAAATTAAGTTGTCATCAACTTAAAATAGATGGTTATAACTATAAGATATTTTATGTAAGCCTTGAAGTAATCACAAAGGAAACAACACCCACAATAAATACACAAAGTATAAAGAGAAAAGAATCAAAGCAAATCACTCACCCAAAAAATATCAAATAATAAAGGAAAAAAGCAAGAAAGAGAGAAACAACACAAATGCAAAACATACAGAAAACAACTAATGAACCAGCAACAATAAGACCTCACTCATCAATAATTTCTTAAAATGTAAAGGTATTAAACTCCCCAATCAAAAGGCATGGAATGGCTGAATAGATTTAAAATACAGGATCCAGTAAAGTGCTGTTTACTAAGGACTCACTACAGACTTAATGAAACACATAGAATGAAAGTAAAAGGATGAAAAGCTGCACATGGAACATTCTCCAGGATATATAATGTCAAATTACAAAACAAGTCTGAAAAAATTTAAGAAGATCGACATCATTCTACATAACTTTTTCAACCACAATGGAAAAAAACTGGAAATCAATAGCAGTAAGAAAATCAGCATATTCACAAATATATACAAAATAAACAACACAAATACGTGGAAATTGAGTCAAAGATAAAATCAAAAGGGAATTTTAAAAATACCTTGAGACAAATGAAAATGGAAACACAACACATCAAAACTTAAGGGATGCAGCAAAAGTAACACTAAGAGGGAAATATATAGCCATAAACACCTATAATAAAAAAGAGGAAAAATTTCAACTAAACAACCTAACTTTACACCTCAAGGAATTAGAAAAAGAAGAACTAAGCCAAAATGTAGCAGAAGGAAGGAAATAATAAAGACACACACACAAACAAGCAAGATTAACAAATTATCGTGATAGAATAAAGATGAACTACATCTTTTATAAGAATAAATGCAAATAGTCTAAACTTATCTATGAATAAGAAGAAATTTGAGATTGATTCTCAAAACAAAATTTGAGTCTGCTATATACAAGAGATACATTTAAAATAGAATAACTCTGAAAGCTTGAAGTATTTTTAAATAAGCAAAAAAGTACCAAGCAAATATTAACAGCAAAAATAACAAATTCACACTCTTGGTATCAGACAGGATAAATTAAAGTAAAAAAAAATAAAAGCATTAAACAAGACAGAAGAGTATCTTACAACTATAGAGTGAGAAATGCACAATGAAATTATAATAGCTATGGGATGTTTATCAACTAATATCACATCAAAACTCATTAAGCAAAATGTAAACTACAGGAAATAAAAAGAAATGAGAAACACATTAAGAATGGAAGTCTTTAATTTACCTACTATATCAGTTTGCATCCAGTCAAGAGAGAGGAACCCACAGTTATTTTAACAGAGATAATTTAATATAAAGAATTCTTAACTAGGTATTTGTTGTGGTTATTTCTCAGAAACAGGAGGGACCCCCAACCAAAATTCTGTTGAGATGTCAAGACTGATGATGCCTCACACACACCAAGAGGGTGTAGAAAACTTTATCATCGCATCATGAGGTTGTCTAGGAACAGCAGGGCAAACTTCCCTGAAAGGTCCAAAAAGTCTTTAGAAAACAGAGAAAGAAGACAAATAGGTATTTTTGTGATATTTAGAGGGTGGGGTGGGGCCAAGGTGCCAATTCTGGTGTGGGTAGAGTTTGTATAGTTTGATTTTCCCTCTAGAACCAAAGGAGGGCACATTCAGGGTTTCTCATCAGCTTGCCCATAGGTGAGCAGAAAGGAAAGAAAGGTGACAAACATCAAAATATATCGAGTCAGGCCCTTTGTTGCAGTATTAAAGAACTGAAGGGCCAAAAGGAACACCAACACAAAGGAATCAAGGAGAGTGCAACTTCAGGAAGCAGCTACCACTCCTAAAGCTGACGAAACAGAGGAAAGATATTGGAATTATAAAACTTACAGGTTTCAAAGAACATCTCCATAGAGCTAAAACTCAAACCCTGAGTAAGGAGCCCTGCTTGGCTGGTGCTGGTATCTCCAGGCTTGGTAGAGGGTCTGCATGGGCATAGTACCAAGATCTCTGAAAAAATAAATGGGAATGTGGTAAGTTTCAGGACGCTTGGATTTCTCAAATCTGAAGGCATGATCCAAAGCAGTTCCTGGGCTTACTATTTTGAAGAAGAGAAAGTTTCAGTGGCTTCCGCTTGGTCCTTCCTACCATAAAGGTCCTTCTTCCGTAGGTCAGAGAGTCAAAGCGGGATTCTACAAGTTACTGCATATGTCTTTTCCAGTTATGCCTTCCAGAAATGGAGAACTAGACACAGATGGACTAATGAACGAACGTACTTCAAATTTTGGAAAAAATTCCATTCATCATCTGTCCACTATAGATCTCATGTTGATTGGTGAAACAAAACAGCATTTTGAATCCTTAGGCATTTACATCAACTTGGAGCTAGTGTCCAACAATCCGTATAAAGTCCAAATATTTCCCTTTTCCTCTGTACACAAGGACTCTAGAAAATGTCTTGAAAAGAAGATCTACAGTATAATCTTGTGTTACTTCTGCATGTCCTTCCTCAAAAGAATTTGATCTTCCCTTCATAAGAGGCTGTAAGTAAAGTAATTCTTCTATTTGGAATTCAAACTTAGAAATATTTTTCTGTTATTTGGATCAAGAACATTTAAGTAGGCTATCAATCTATTTCAACCCTAGGGATATTGTGATCAAATAAATAGCCCCCACCAAAGATTCCTTAAGGACAAAATATGCTGATATTTTCAACCTGTTATCCACTAAGGTAAATATATTCACCTTGTCTTTGGTGATTAGGAGCTGCCGTAACCTCTGCCACACCACTATCCACACCATTAGCCTGAGCAAAATCAATGAGCCCACCTCTCACCATCATATCCAAGGCGTCAAAGGACAGCCAACACAGAGCTTTTCAAGGATGATGCTACTCACCTCACCAGGTATTTCTCAATGCCTTAGTGATAGGACCCCTTACGTCAGGGGCATTCAGGCATCTCAACCTCATTCAGTGTAAACCACAAATGAATCTAAATTTTAGTCAACTAACTAAATAAACTATTTAGGGTTTAGAGAAAAGTAGGTTAAAGAGTTAATATTTATATTAACTATTTCAAATAATGTTAAAGAACCTTTTAAAAAACAATAAAATGCCTTCTTCAAAACACTACTAGAAAGTGAACTAGATCACTATAATCCAGCCTCAAAAATATTTTAAAGATCTTATTTTTCCCCTTTGTGCTTTCTTTTTTTTTGAGACAAAGTCTCGCTCTGTCGCCCAGGCTGGGATGCAGTGGCCGGATCTCAGCTCACTGCAAGCTCCGCCTCCCGGGTTCACGCCATTCTCCTGCCTCAGCCTCCCAAGTAGCTGGGACTACAGGCGCCCGCCACCTCGCCTGGCTAATTTTTTGTATTTTTTAGTAGAGACGGGGTTTCACCGTGTTAGCTAGGATGGTCTCGATCACCTGACCTCGTGATCCGCCCGTCTAGGCCTCCCAAAGTGCTGGGATTACAGGCTTGAGCCACCGCGCCCGGCCACCCCTTTGTGCTTTCAATATGCTGAATTCAAAAAGTAATTACTGTACTTTCCTCACATATAATTACCTCATGTATAAGCAACAAAAAAAAATAGTACTATCAGGGATACAATGATCCTCTGTGACCTAAGAGGCTGCAGATCACAAATCTGAGTAAGGAATAGTAGGTTTGAAGTAAATAAAAAGCCTTGGCATTCCTTGTAGTTGTATTACTCCAACCTCTGCCTCCTTCCTCAATCACCTTTTTCTCTGTGGTTCCATGTTTTCTCCCCTTCGTAGAGGGACATTTGTGGTTGTATTTAGAGCCCACCCCAATAATCCAGGATGCTCTCATTTCAAGATCCTAAATTTAATTACATCTGAATAAAACCTTTTTTTTCTCTCCCAAATCAGGTTACATTCACAGATTCCAGGTGGACATGTTTTTGTAGTGGATGGTGAAGGGAGGGTCACCATTCAACCCACTATATAGGTGAATTAATCCATTTTCAAAGTGCTATAAAGATACTCCCTGAGACTAGGTAGCTTATGAAGAAAAGAGGTTTAATTGACTCACAGTTCTGCGTGACTAGCGAGGCCTCAGGAAACTTACAATCATGCCAGAATGTGAAGGGGAAGCAAGGCATGTTTTACCTGGTGGCAGGAGAGAGAGTGCAGGGGAAACTGACAATTCACAAGAACAGCATGAGAAAAACTTCCCCTATAATCCAATCACCTCTTACCAGGTCACTCCCTTGACACATGGGGATTAAAATTTCACTTGAGATTTCAGTAGGGACACATAACCAAACCATATCAATAGGATAGTAGAGTTCTATGTTAGCTAGAGTAAGAAACTCCAACTATTTTACTGACTACCTCCAAAGCTCAGCTTATTGATCACTCTAATTGCTGTCCAATGCACATTAGTGGGGAGAGGAACACTGCTCTATGCAGTCACTCAGGGATACATGCTCTGTCATCATGTTGTCCCACCATCATCTGGAACCTTGTCGTCTTCATTCAGCTGGCAAAGGGGAAAGAGATCATGGATGGCTGTATAGGAGATTCTAGGGTCCAGGCCAGGAAGTGGGGTACATCATTTTTTGCCCATATTCCATTGGTTCAAACTCAATCACATAGCCCTCATTTCATTGCAAATGAGGCTTCTTGTTGAGTGCTCAGAAATGAGAGGAATAAGTTTGAAGGACAGTTTCTGCCACCAGCCATATGTAAAAAAAAGTCAGTATTATAAATCTAATTCCTATATACATCAAAAACTAGACCTTAAAAATAGAGAATTACCTTACTTCTTAAACTCCTATGGAATATTAAAGGCAATTGACCTTACATTAAACCACAATAAAAATCTCAGTAAATTAAAATAAGTCAAAGTAGAACTAGCAGTATTCTTACTTTCAAATGTAATTAGACTAGTTTCAGTTCTTTTATGGGCATGGAAGTCCACTGCAGTGCATCCTTTCTGCTAGTTACAACTAAAAACTCTTGGAAAATCCACTCCCCAATCCACCAAAGAAAAGCCTACCTGAGGACTATGAAAAACACTAACTAAGAATTTAAAAACAGAAGGGAACAAATAGAAAACAAATAACAAAATAGTAGACTTCAGTTAAACTATATAAGTAATTGCATTACGAGTTAATGTTATAAAATAGTACTGCTAATAGGAATATAGTAAGTCATTTTACCATTAAAAATATTTTAGCAGCCACATTAAACAAATAAAAAGAAACCCATCTATCCAGATATTGTTTAAACACACAATCAATCTAAAAATTATTAATGAAAAATATTGCATTCTTTCTTTTGGAACATCTTTGAAATCCAGTACGTATTTTACAAGTATATACCAATTTGAACTAAGCACATTTCAAGTAGCTAATAGCTACTGTATTGGACAGTAAAGCTCTAAATCTTCCAGTTAAAAGGTTGACATTCACAGAGTGGGTAAAAGTAAGATCCTGCTGATTGATTATTGGTTCAGTTTCTCTGGAGAGCCCTGACTGATGCCTTCAGACATTATGCAAGACAATTGACCCAGTTTCAGTAAGAAATCAATGGCAGGAAAACTAAGAGGGAAAAGGACAACTGCTCTATACTAAAGAGATTTAACAACCAAATGCATAATTCAACCATGTTTGATCCCACGTTAAAATCACTGTAGAAAGCATTTTCGAACAATCATGAACATTTAATTATAGATTGAATATTACATGCATCAAAATGCTATTGCTAATTTTGTTACTGATAGTAGTACTGCAGTTGTGTAAGAAAATGTCATTTTTAGAGATGCATACTGATCTGTGTAAGGATAAAATAACTTGATGTCTACAATTTGCCTAAAAATGATTTATCAGAGGAAAAACTTTCAAGTATGGATGAAACAAATATAGCAAAATTTTGAAGATTGTTAAAATTAGATAATGGGCATATGGAAGTTCTCTCTACTTCTATATTTGTTTAAAAATGTTTTATTATAAAAATGTAGAAAGCCACAAATAGAATCTTGTTAATAAAAAAGAAAAGAAATACCTGCTTTAAGAGAGCATATTCATTAGCCCCCATCCTTTCTGACATCAAAATGAAATCAAAGAATAGAAGCACAAAAAAGGAATAACCACAAAATGAGACAGATATTAGGAGTGAATACCTTGAGAAGGGGAGACACTCCAACAGATTTCCAGGAGACTTTAGGAGTTGTGTGTGTGTGTGTGTGTGCGTGCATGCGTGTAAGGATGAAACCAGCTAAGAAAGCCATAATCAGGAATACCTAACACAGTTTCTATAGAGCAAACTAGGAACCCTACCTCAAAGTCAGGAAGGTAAGCAGAGTGGGAATGAGAAGTAATACTGAAAAGAAGTTAATTGAAGACCTGTACACACAACAAATACTCCAGGTGGTACTCCTATACCTTTTACCCACCTGATTGTTCCAATATAGGTGCCCTGACTAAGATGATTAACTGTCTCCGCTTGCCTAAGATTTAAGGAGGGTGGGATAGGGAGAAGCAAATCCTACGACTCCTCCTAAAGAATTTTAATGAGCTTTCTGGAGGAGACTAAGGCTTCTATTGACAATGTTGATGCCCAGGAGGAAAGTTCTCTTCAATCTGCTAATCTGCAACTAGATAATCACTCAACAAAAATGATGCCTATTAGATGACACACAGCCCACCCATTCCCCACACAGGACTTCATTAGAAATTCTTAATTAGAAAAAAGAAAAAAAGAATAAAGACATTTATATATCATAGAAAGAAAACCCACACCCTTCTCCTGTCCTCCTTAAATGTAAACAGGATTGGCAGCTGTATGAGAAGAATTGGCCATTTAAAGGGGAAAGACACACATACGTTAATAAACAAACAAAATTGTTCTTAGAGGAAACCAATAGAGGAAACCAGATTAATATTGTAAGAGTGATTTAAGTTATTACATCCATGAGTGAAAACATAAGATAAGAAATAAATGTTCTGTAAGTTCAGCAGCCTAACTCTCTTGGTACATTGCTAGGGGTCCAGTGATACGAAACATGGTAATATTCCTTCTAGAGTAACAGGTTTGTTGCTGTGCCTTGCACAACTCACTGTGGAACAAGAAGTGTGATATGTGCTGAGCTTCCTGGGATTTTGGAGGTAACAATACCACCTTTAATCAAGTTGCTCTAGTCCATTTACTATAATTGATAAAGCTACTAGTTTTGAATAGGACTAGAGAAAGAAAACGCTCTGCAGCAGGTCTGGGCTCTGGCAGCCATCCCGATCCTTGGGCCTTATGATGCAGCAAGTAGCAGAAGTCTCTGAGGCAGAGATGCTCTGTGAAGCCTCCGAATAGCCCCATTAAAAGAATAATAGTACAGACCCTTAGGATTTGGAGAGTAAGGTCATCATGCCCTCTTCTATAAACCACCATCCTTTTTTTTTTTTTTTTTTGGCATAGTCTC
>NW_012115389.1:2173298-2192903 GCF_000951035.1 Colobus angolensis palliatus
AGTCTCTGAGGCAGAGATGCTCTGTGAAGCCTCCGAATAGCCCCATTAAAAGAATAATAGTACAGACCCTTAGGATTTGGAGAGTAAGGTCATCACTCCCCCTACCAGTGCACTTTTTAATTTTTTTTTTTTTTTTTTGGCAGAGTCTCACTCTGTCACCCAGCTGGAGTGCAGTGGTGCAATCTTGGCTCCCTTCTCGCTCTGTCACTCAGCTGGAGTGCAGTGGTGCAATCTCGTTTTGCTTCAATCTCCACCTCTCGGGATCAAGTGATTCTGGCACCTCAGCCTCCAGAGTAGCCGAGATTACAGGTGGGTGCCACCACGCCTGACTAATTTTTTGTATGTTTAGTAGAGAGGGGGTTTCACCATCTTGGCCAGGCTGGTCTTGAACTCCTGGCCTTAAGTGATCCACCTGCCTCAGCCTCCCAGAGAGCTAGGATTTACAGATGTGAGCCGCCATGCTCAGCCAAACCACCATTCTTGATTAGAAAAGAGGATTTTTGGTTTTGGTGGAGTTTGAACACCTGACCATGGGACCATAGGTATACTGGGTTGAATGGTGTCCCTTTAAAATTCGTATCCCTCCTGCAACCTCAGAACACAATCTTATTTGAAAGTAGGTCATTGCAGGTGTACTTAGTTAAGATGATACTGGAATATGGCGGGCCCTTAACCCAATGTAATGGATGTGCTTACAAGAAAAGAAGAAGACACAAAGCCAGACGCACAAGGAAAATGCAGAATGTCATGTGATAACAGTGGCAGAGATTGGAGTGATGGGTCCACAAGTTAAGGAACACCAAGGATTGGCAGTGACACTAGAAGCCAAGAGAAAGCCATGGACCAAACTCTTCTCTAGAGCCTTCAGGGAGAGTGTGGCCCTGCCAACATCTTGATTTGGAACTTCTAGGTTCCAGATTGTAGGAGAAAAAAATTCTTTTTTTTTAAGCCACCCAGTTTGTGGTACTTTGTTCTGGCAGACCTAGGAAACTAATACAACGAGTTACCATGCAACCTGTGTTTCATGTTTTGAACTGACCGTGAAACCATAAACTTGAGTATACACAGCAAAATTACATTGTAAAGTGGAAGTGGTATCCATGAGGGCTGGCCCCAGGGTGTCTGGAAGGCAAATGCATTGCATGAAGCTCAGACTTTCAGTTTACTACTTTGCTGCCTCACCTTTGTCCCAGACTGAGGACCTCCTGGGGAATTTTCTACAAAAAGTTACAAGAAAATCTTGGGTCTTATACAAAGATGAATTCCTGCTGTGTCAGCCCAGTTAAAAGTAAACAGCTGATGTGCTAAAGCTCACATTGAGATGCCTCTGGAAAAATAGTAGTGATGGCAAGTCCTCCTGGCTGGCAGGCTTTCAAGTGTTGCAGATGATAGTTCTCTTTGTGTAGAAGAAGAGAAGACCAGAGCTATTGATCCACCATGACTCTTGGACAAACTAGCAGTTTTATCACTTGAAGAGGGACTTGAAAAGAAGAAAATTAGAAAATTTATTTTAAGAAAATTTGGAGGAGAACTATATGGTGGTTTGGAGGGGAACTATATATGTGTGTATGTATAACTAACTATATATGTATATTTTACATATACATATATGGTTATATATTATATACATATATGGTCATATATACATATATGTATATGTTATATGTATATGTGTTATGTGCATATATTATATATAGTTATATACATATATGTATATATACTATATATGTATATAACATATACAACCATATATAATATATACATATATAACTATATATAATATATACATATAACTACATGTATATGTAACATATATGTATATATACATATATAACTATATGCATATATGTATATATACACATATAACTGTATGTACATATATTATATGTATACATATATAACTATACATATATAACTACATATATACATATAGTTATATACACATATATAGTTATATATACGTATATATAGGTGTATATATACATGTATATATATAGTTATATATACATGTATATATAGTTAGTTGGAGGCCTTGCAAAAGGAAGAGAGTATGAAAGTATTTGTTTTCCACTTAATGCTTACCAAGGGCATACCGAGGTGGAGAAAATTCTCAGTAATAAGGTGGACAAGATTATTTCTCAATGGATGTGAGTCAGTCTCTTTTCCACTCCCTGTGCTGCTGATGGGGTCTATGTGCAAAGTGACCATGTGACACAGATGGAGCCTAGGCATGAACTCAAAAACATGGACTTCCCATCACTAAGCCTGACCTGTCTGCTACAACTGCTAGGTACTCAGTCTGCAAACAGCAGCAACTAACTGTGACTCAATACAGCCAGCCACCTACTGGATTCTTCCATCACACAGAGGACAGTGCTTTGTCCATACATATAGGAATGGAAGCAAAATTTATGTAGACATTTGCCTCCTCACTCATAAACTTCATTAGTATCTCCTCCACTCATCACTATTAAGAGTGTCTATACCATCTGCTATGGTCTGAATGTTCTTGTCCCCTTGAAATTCATATATTGAAACCTAATCACCAATGTGATCATATTAGGAGGGGAGGTCTTTGAGAAGTGATTAAATTATGAGAGCAGTGCCCTAATGGGTGGGATTAGTGACTTATAAAAGGAGCCTCAAGAGCTGCCTTGCCCCTACCATCATGTGAGGACACGGCTAGGAGGTGCCATCTATGAGCCAGAAAAGGGGCCCTCACTAGACACTGTATCTATGGGTGTTTAGATCACCTCCCCTCCAGAACTATGAGAAATAAGTTTTTGCTGTTTGTAAGACTCCTGGTTTATAACAGTTTGTTATAACAGTGCAAACAGACTAAGACCTGATAGTATACCATATATCACCTCTGATCATGGGATATAATTTATAGCAAAGAAAATGTGATAGTCAGTTCATGGTCTTGCACTCCACTGTACTTACATGTGCTTCAATAAAATATACTCTTATTTTTTATATTGACAAATTCTAGTTACATACATTTATGGGGTAAAAAGTAAGTTTATAATTTTTCATGTAATATGAGATGATTAAATGAAGCTAATTAACACATCCATCTCCACAAATATTTAACATTTTTGCAACGAGAACATTTGAAATGTACTCTCTTAGTGATGTCAAAATGTCTATATTCACCATGCTGTGCAACATTCCTCCAAAAAATCAGACTATTCCTCCTATCTAACTGAAGATTTTTACCCTTTGACTATTATATCCAAGCTTCTGGTAACCACCCTTCTACTCTGTACTTCTATGAGTTCAATTGTTTTAGAGCTCACAAATAAGTGAAAACATGCAGTATTTGTCTTCTGTGTTTGGCTTATTTCAATCAGTGTAATGTTCTCTACTTCCATCCATGTTATCACACATGACAGGATTTCTTTCTTTTTGAAGGATAACTAGTATTCTATTGTGTATATACACCACATTTTGTTGATTGGTTTATCCTTTGATAGATGCTTAGATTGATTCCATAACTTGACTATGGTGAATAGTGTTACAATAAACATGGGAGTGCAGACATCTCTTAAACATACAGATTTCAAGTCTTTTGGGTAAATATCCAGAAGTGGGATTATTGGATAATACGGTAATTCTACTTTTAGTTTTTTGAAAAGCCTCCATACTTTTTTCCGTAATGGCTGTACTAATTTACATCTCCACCAACAGTGTACACGGGTTCCTTCTTCTCCACATCTTTGACAACATTTGTTATCTTTTGTCCTTTTGATACAGTTATTCAACAGGTGTGAGATAATATTTCATTGTGGTTGCAATTTGCATCTCTGTAGTGATTAGTGGTGTGGAGCATTTTTTCATATATCTGTTAGCTAAATATATTTGTATGTCTTCTTTTGAAAAATGTCTGTTCAGGTTCCTTGCCCGTTTCTTAATTTTATCTTTTGTTTTCCTCAGATAATATAGATAAAACATTTGGAAAGTGTTGCTAACACATAAGTCAGAAAATGTGGAAGAAAATATCTTCAAATAATACAATTTCCATTATAATCCATTTTTTTTTAATAATTTTACTTTAAGTTCTGGGATACATGTGCAGAACATGCAGGTTTGTTATAAAGTTATACATGTGCCATGGTGGTTTGCTGGGCCTATCAACCCATCATCGAGGTTTTCTTTTCTTTTCTTTTCTTTTTTGAGACTGAGTCTCGCTCTGTCACCCAGGCTGGAGCGCAGTGGCGCTATCTCGGCTCACTGCAACCTCTGCCTCCTGGGTTCAAGCAATTCTCCTGCCTCAGCCTCCTGAGTAGCTGGGATTACAGGCATGCACCACCACGCCAGGCTAATTTTTGTATTTTCAGTAAAGATGGTGTTTTGTCACGTTGGGCAGGCTAGTCTCGAACTCCTAACCTCATGATTCACCTGCCTTGGCCTCCCACAGTGTTGGGATTACAGGTGTGAGCCACCATGCCCAGCCCATCTAGGTTTTAAGCCCGCATGCTTTAGGTATGTGTCCTAATGCTCTCCCTCCCTTTGCCCCCACACCCCCGACAGGCTCCGGTGTGTGCTATTCCCCTCCCTGTGTCCATGTGTTCTTATTGTTCAACTCCCACTTATGAATGAGAACATGTGGTGTTTGCTTTTCTGTTCCTGTGTTAGTTTGCTGAGAATGATGGTTTCCAGCTTCATCCATGTCCTGATAAAGGACATGAACTCATCCTTTTTTATGGCTGCATAATATTCCATGGTGTATATGTTCCACATTTTCTTTATCTAGTCTATCATTGATGGGCATTTGGATTGGTTCCAAGTCTTTTCTATTGCAAATAGTGCTGCAATAAACATACGTGTGCATGTCTCTTTATAGTAGAATGATTTATAATCCTTTGCGTATATACCCAGTAATGGGATTGCTGGGTCAAATGGTATTTCTGGTTCTAGATCCTTGAGGAATTGCCACATTGTCTTCCACAATGGTTGAACTAATTTACAGTCCCACCGACAGTGTAAAAGCATTCCTATTTTTCCACAGCCTCACTGGCATCTGTTGTTCCCTGACTTTTTAATGATTGCCATTCTAACTGGCATGAGATGGTATCTCACTGTGGTTTTGATTTGCATTTCTCTAATGACCAGTGATGATGAGCTTTTTTTCATATGTTTTTTGGCCTCATAAATGTCTTCTTTTGAGAAGTGTCTGTTCATATCCTTTGCCCACTTTTTGATGGGGCTGTTTTTTTCTTGTAAATTTGCTTGAGTTCTTTGTAGTTTCTGGATATTAGCCCTTTGTCAGATGGGTAGATTGCAAAAATTTTCTCCCATTCTGTAGGTTGCCTGTTCACTCTGATGGTAGTTTCTTTTGCTGTGCAAAAGCTCTTTAGTTTGATTAGATCCTGTTTGTCAATTTTGGCTTTTGTTCCCATTGCTTTTGGTGTTTTAGTCATGAAGTCTTTGCCCATGTCTATGTCCTGAATGGTATTGCCTAGGTTTTCTTCTAGGGTTTTTATGGTTTTGGATTTAACATTTAAGTCTTCAATCCACCTTGAGTTAATTTTTGTATAAGGTGTAAGGAAAGGGTCCAGTTTCAGTTTTTTTTGCATATGGCTAGCCAGTTTTCCCGCATCATTTATTAAATCAGGAATCCTTTCCCCATTGCTTATTTTTGCCAGGTTTGTCAACAATCCGATGGTTGTAGACGTGTGGTGTCATTTCTGAGGGCCCTGTTCTCTTCCTTTGGTTTACATTATAACCCTGTTTTCTAACAACTGTCCATAAATTTGTCTAATCTGTCTCTTTCATAATCTCCTATGTGGGGTCCCTCATTTCTGAGTTTGTGTAACCTTCCATATTTTAGTCAGTACTACTTCGGGAGATTGAGTTCCAAAAGTACATGAGATCATTTATAAAATGGTTCTTTTTATTTGTACTGCATTTCCCTCCTTCATAATAAACTACCTTTAAAATGGTATCTTTACATGTAAATCATCAAGTAATAACTTGGACACGATGGTTTTGGCAATAGCTGAGACTGAATAAAAAATGACAACAGAAATAGGAGGGAGGAAGATGAACCAAGAGCAACAGAGGAACTAGTAAACAGATAAAGCAATCAAAAAGAAACAACTGCACTGCCTGACAATTTAGGAAGAGGGACAGAACAGGGCACAGTAGAAGTGATATGTTGGATTTGTTTATATGGAGGATTTGTTTCCTGGAATTGTCTTAAGGAAGATTAACCAAGTGGAGAATGTCAGAATTTCTGCTGCAGTAGCAATTTGGAGGAGATAGAAATAGAGAAAGAAATGAGGGTGGAAGTGTGGTATCTAGAGAAAATAAATGAAGGACAAAGTGAAAGATGCAAATACACATAGAAAAAGAACCCATGTTTGTTTAAGGTCAATATCTTTCTCCTTGCTACCCAGGTTGAATACTTATGATTTATCATTGATTTCTCTCTCTTGGCTTCTATATTCAGTCAACTGCTCAGTTATTATAGCTTTTACCTATGAAATGTCTTTCAGAGCCACCTTCTTTTCCTTTCCACTATGATCAGCTTAGTTCAGATCCCAATTTCCTCCCCGCAGTAAACTGATAACACTATTCTTGGCTTTGCTTTCATGACCCTCTGTTTTGGATTGACTGTGTCCCCGCCAAATTCATATACTGAAGTCCTAACCTTCAATGTGACTATATTTGGAGATACGGCCTTCACAAAAGTAATGAAGGTTAAATGACGTTAGAAGAATGGGGACATTAATCCAAAATGACTGGTGTCCTTATGAGGAGACACAGAGACACCGGGGATGCTCAGGCACAGAGGAAAGGCCATGTGAGGACACAGTGAGAAGGCTACCAGCCACCTGCAAGCCAAGGAGAGAGGCCTTAATAGAAACCAACACTGGTAGTTCCTCAGTTTCAGACTTCCAGCCTCCAGAACTGTGAGACAATAAATTTCTGTTGTTTCAGCCACTCAGTGTCAGGTATTTTGCTCTGGTAGCCCTAGCAGACAAATCTGTCCTTTCCCTGAGGTTGCATAAAGCTTTTTTAAATGCAGCACCCATGCTGTTACTTCCTTCCTCACGAATTGTTAATGACTCCACATAGAGATGAATCACCTTGGTCTTAAAAGCCATTCTTCCTGGATTCAGCTTTTGCCAGTCCCCTATTTCAACAAAACATGACTTTTCATCATTTCTACACATGCCAAATAATTTCTTACTTCCATGCTTTTTTCAATTTATATATCTCTATCTGGAAATTTACTTCTTTTCTTTAACCCAATAGCAGTCAGGAGTAGCAGGAACCCAGTCTAAAGAAGTCCCGGGAGCCACCTCTAGTAAATGCAGACTGATGCATTGTCAGAAAGTCCTTGGGGCAGCAGCTGAAGCAGTACAGGCTGTAGGAGCCCCAGAAGGATAAAAATGTCTCTGTCATTATTACTGACCTCCCTGTTCTGTTAGTATTTGAGTCTTCAAGAGAGATAAGACTTCCAGGTGCATTGCTTCTGGCTCTTAGCTTGCCTGGCTTCCTGTCATTTAACCTGCTACACTTCCCATTAGGTTTCAGCCCAGTGCCAGCCTCTAATATCAGACCTGGATTAGCTAAAACAATATAAAGAGGACCGCAGGACAGTAGCTCAGTAGCTAAGCAGCATATTGGTTATGCTGCCAGCCCAGCTCTAGCCTTGATTCTCTGTAACTAGATCCTTCTCTGAACCAATGAGTGGCTGTCTTTTTCCACAATGACCAAACTACTGTCTAATACTCCAAATCTGCCACAGTCAAAATTACCATGATGCATGTTCTTAGACATGCCTGATGCCTTCCTGCCTGGAGATGTGCCAATCATCTGATACAGAACTGCCAATCACTTTCTCAGCCATTCTTACATCACCTTGATTCACTCTGGATCTTATCCTAGGCTTAGAATCTTTGTTATTCCGCCCATTCTGATTGGCCCCGAATTTCACTTGGAACTTATCCTATGAGAAGGATGCCCTTTTAATTTCAGACCTGTTAGAACTCCAATTTTCTCATGAGAAATCTTTGGAAACATTCCACTGATCTTAACATCCTGATGATTTTTCCATCTTTATTCACATCCAGTCTGTGAATAAATCTTACATGTTTCCAAATGTATCCAGAATTTGATCACTTCGCACCACCTTCATCACCACTACCCTCTTCTAAGCCACCATACACTTTCACTGTGTTGTAGCAATGGACTCCTAATGGTCTCTCTCCTTCTGACTTCAATCTGTCCATCTATTCTCAACACAGTAGTCAGTTATCTCCTGCAAACATAAGTCACTTCATGCCATTCTTGTGTTCAGGGCTATCCAAGGGATTCCTGCCTCTCCTGGAATAAGAGCAAATACCCTGTAATGACCTACCAGGCTTATACAGTCCATCTTCACCACCACCATCATTTCTATGACTTTACCTCCCCCTCACCCCCTCCATTCTAGCTACTCTAGCTTCCTTCTCCTTCCTTATATAGAACAGAGGAAATTTTCAACCTCAGGGCCTTTGCCCTTGCTCTTTGCTCTCCCCAGAATGTTTTCCCCAGCTATCCTCCTTATGATATCCTCATTTACTTTTTTCAGGACTATTTTCAGAAATTCAGAAAAACTAAAATTTCAGCCATTGACTTCACACATCTTTTGTCTCTTCTCTGCTATATTTTTTCTCCCTAGCAGTCATTATTATCCAATATGGTATATATTTGTATGGACATTGTTTGCTGTCTACATTCTCCACTAGAAGATAAACTTTAAGAATGCAAGGTTTTCTTTCTTTCTTTCTTTTTTTTTCCTGTGCACTGCTCTAGAAAGCACAAAAAACATTGCCTGGCACATATGTAGTAGGTACTCAATAAATATTGAGTGACTGAACAAATCATGCATGCCCTAACTCGGCATATCTGCCTGGATTTTGAGACCTGCCTTTGCTGTCTAGCCTATCATTTTATGCTTTTATCCCTATCATGACATATGAAGTGAATGAAGGAGGCAGTTGAGGAACCTGCTCTGCAGTGTGATCGTTTGGCCATCTGAATTGCCCAAGGCTAGCTCTGGATGGAGATGGAATGAAGTCCACTGCCCCTACAACCATAGCAGTTGTCACAGTGGGAGCCCCCCTGAGACACATAGTAATTCTGTGTTTGGGGAGCTGAAATTAATTATATCCATTTTAGGCCCCATTGGTTGCCAGATGGATTTTAGAACATAGGCAGAGAAATTGCAAAATGGTGCTCAAAGATAATCAGGGGGAAAAAAAACCTTTTAGAGTTTAACACATCTGATTACCAAAAATATCTACCTCTATTTAATCAAAATATTTCCTGCTTTGTGAACTCATTTTTCTATTATTTGATCTTCAAGAAAGAGAGAATATGACTTCTCTATCATCCACATGATCATCTTTCACATACAGAACATTTTCAGCCATGAAGCTGTCCTAGAAGTTAAGCAATATGACCCATCATTAGTTAATATCCTTTCTGTAACTGGTGATATAGCTGATGACAATCAAAAGGGTTAATTAAGATAAATAGTTGGTCTATGCTTCTCGCCATTGAGGTAGGAGAATAGATAGATAGATAGATAGATGATAGATAGGTAGATAGATAGGTAGATAGATAGATAGATAGATAGATAGATAGATAGATAGATAGATAGATAGATAGATAGATGAGTGACATTATATTTAAAAGGCTTTTTGTTTTGTATTATTTTTTGGAATACTAGGTATTGTCCTAAGTATCTGAAGGTGTCTTGGTAAGATTAGTAAGTCAAACACTTCTGGTCTGCAGGAAGCATTGATTGGCTGTCTCTCCAGCATTTATTGTCCTCTCCTGTCTTCTTTACAGTACCCATGATTTAATTCAGACACTGCCCAGAATACTTCCCATTTGTTCCTGTCCTTTTCCATTCTGATCTGTCCTGGAAGAATGACCAGCGTGAGCAACATCACACTGCTCCTGCATCCTCAGGCTTCTGGTTTGTTTTAAACAATGGGGAATCCCAATAGAAACAGGAGAAAGCAAGAATATCAGAGTGCTAATTTTGCTAGTTCCCTCCCTAATCTCCTCTGAGGTTACCTGTGTTCTCCCAGGGTCATTGCTCCTATCAACATGTTATTCTCTACAGGACTCTACCTCTGCATTCCAGTAAGCTCTCCCTCCCTGATTTCCCCTGGGCCTGGGATCAGTAGCAGCTTTGCTGTTGCCCACTCCAAGTTCGCTGGCTATGACTTATGGTTCCACTATGCCCCATTCACACTTTGTAATTGGCCCTTTGAATAAAACAAACCAAAATAAAATGCGCTTCACTTCATATTACCCTCATGTGTGACTTCTGACTTCTCGTTCCTTTTGGGGCCAAATACAGGTATGTACATTTTACTATGTAGGCCATTTGCTTCAGGAAGATCTTATGCCATCGATGGGTCTGACTGGGTGAAAGGTAATCAGAACATTTTATTTTTCTTGGCCACAGTGATTGGGAGGAGGCCAGTAGGCACAGAACCTAAGCTAGCTTAATTAGAGCAATATTCAGCACATTTGCCTGAAACTTTTAGACACAAATTCTTTCTCTCTCAGTGGGTGAATCAAAAGTATGTACCCATCTAATTATTGCAGGTACACATCCCACAAACATAAGGATCAACCTTAGAATGAACTCAACATGTGGACAGCAGAAGAGAAGGATAGAAAGAAACCAGATCATTGATGTAAACTTGGATGAGTCCTGAAACTTATCCTTTTGGATTTTTCCAAGCTAATAAATCTTCTTTATTTTTATTTTTGCCTCTGTCCACTGGCTTTTCTTTTCCTGGCATCACAATGCATCTGAACTAATACATGTTCATCCAGAAATATGATTATGGTGATTTCTCACAAATTTTCCAGATGGAAATAGATATGGGTAATGAAATAAACCAGGAAGGAGAAATTCACAAGTAAAGATGGTCTTTCTTTTTCAGAGGCTCCTTGAAGTATTTCCAAGTGGTGGATAAAACTGTGTGTACTAGTGAGTTCACTCAGTCACTCTGGAACACTCTTGGTAGGAATCCAGTTAAGAAATTATTTAATCCACATGATTCTCTCCCACTGCAAACTCAGCTACAGCCTGATGTCATTACTGGCACAGTTATCTTGTAAACAAAAGCTCAGTTCTAAATAGTATTTGGCAAAGTCATTATGCACAAGTCAGATAGACTGATAGTGGCCTACAAAAAAAGCTTAAGATCCAGAAAAAGTTAAGAATCTTTGGTAAAAAAATAAAAATAAAGACAGACAAAAGGGAGATGATATTAATATAGGATGAAGAGCAAAGAAAAGTTGCCAAAATTCCCAAATAATTACACAAACTCAAGGGGAATATGAAAAGCTCTACAACATCTCAGAAGTGGATGTATCAGGAGATTTCAGAGCTGTCTACTTATGAGAAACCATTTCAGACATAGAACTGTATATCCAAACAGAGCCAAAAGCACAGTGACATAAGTGCTTTAGAGCAGTTAAAAAATATGAACCAAAAAGAAAGGATAATATTAAGAGCTGACGAGAAAAAAATATATTTTTCTACTACTTTATACCATGAAACATGGGATTATCCTAATTGATGACCCATTGAAGATGAGGATGTCTCAGAGATTTGAGCAACCAGTTTCTAATGGGTTTGGTAATAACATAACTTTATAATTGATGGTATATAGAATTCCAGAAGGCATAGTGAGATTAGTACGTTCATTCATTTATTTATTCAACAAACATAAATTGTTTTAAATGCTAGAACATAAGAGTTAACGAATAGGCTAAAATAGCTGCCCTCATGGAGCTTAAATTTTAGGGACAGACACAAAATAAATCAGATAAGTAAGAAAAAATATATATACAATGTTAGTGCTAAGTGCTGCAGAAAAAAAGAAAGTATGGAATAAAGGTAGAATGTTCAAAGAAGAGTGGAGGGTATTTAAAAATTTTATACAGGACATTGAGGAAATTGTTCACTGAGAGGGTAATGCTTCGATTGAAGACATGAAAAAAGTTAGAAGGCCAGACGTGTGAATATGAGTAACTTTCAGAATTGAATTTACCTGCAGAAAGAATATCATAGAAAAAGGTCCTGCAGTGGGAGCTTGCCTAGTAACCTTCAGGAACATCAAGGAATGCAGGCAGCTGCAGGTCAGTGAGTGAAGGGGAGGGTTGCAGTTGGGGCTAGGTAGTTAATGAGGAGATAGGGGCAAATCATATAGGTCTTTCTAGATCATAAGAGGACTTCGCTGTACGTAATATGGAATGACATTAGAGGGTTTTGAGCAAAGGAGTGACATCATCTGATTTATACTATAATAAGCTTTATGTGACTGTTACATTAAGAGTAGCCTGAAGGCAGCGAGGCACAGATGCTCACACCTGTAATTTACCCAGCACTTTGTGAGGCCAAGGTGGGTGGATCAGGATGTCAGGAGTTCAAGACCAACCTGGCCAAGATGGTGAAACCGTGTCTCTATTAAAAATGCAAAAAGTTAGCTGGGTATGGTGGCAGGCGCCTGTAATCCCAGCTACTCGGGACGCTGAGGCAGAGAATTGCTTGAACCCAGGAAGTGGGGGTTGCAGTGAGCCGAAATCACACCACTGCACTCCAGCCTGGGCAACAGAGTGAGACTCTGTCTAAAATAATAAAAGAAAAAAAAGAAAAGAGTAGCCTGAAAGCTAGAGATGATGTCTAGGGTAGTAGCGGTGGAGCTGATAAGTAACAGATTTTAGATTCATTATTAGACCTTTGTAACCTACAGAAAAATTTCAAGAGTATTACACAGAACTCCCTGGATGCCTTTCAACCAGATTCATCAGTTGACATTTTGCTCCATTTACTTTCTTCATCCATCCTTCTCTATGTTTCATTATATTATGTTTTCTAAACTACTGGAAAGTATGTTAGAGACACCATGCCCTACAATTGCTAAATATTTTAGAGTCTTTTTTAAGAACAAGGACATTCTCTGAATTATTTTAAAAATAGAATCAACATGTTTGCCAATGGACTGAAGGTGAGCAATGAGAAAAAAGAATTGTCAAGTGTGACGCCAAGACTTTAGGCTTGAGCAACTGAAAAGGATGGAAGTTGCCATTAAATGATGTGAGGAAGCCAGACAAAGGGCCAAGTTTGGATGAAAAAGTCACAGATTTAGTTTTGAACCAGCTTTATTTGGGATACCTCTTCAACTTCCTAGGAAGGCAATTGGATATATAAGTCTGGAGTTCAGAAGAAATATCTGGGCGAGATACTGAAATTTGGGAATTCGTTACATATACATGATATTTAACACCATGGAATTGAATAAAATCCCCTGGGAATTAGTGTAGCTGGGAAATAGAAAAGCACCAAAGATGTAGCTCTTGGTCCCCCAAAGTCTAGAAGTTGAGGAGATAAGAGGGATGCCTCAAAGGAGACCAAGAAGCTGCCAGAAGAGAGAAAGTGAGGGAAGAGGTAGGTTCAGAAGCCACGTGAGAAAATTGTCTTGAGAAGGAAAGAGGAAATAACTAAATGCTTCTAATAGGTCAGGATAGGGACAGAGATAGGAACACTAGGTTTAGCAAAGAAGTCACTGGTAATCTAGCTAAGGTGGCATGCCGGGTGTGAAAGATGGCCTGTGGTGAGTTCGGAAGCAAATGGAAGGAGAGAAATTGCCAACAGTGAGTGTAAACAACTCTTTCAAGAAATTTTTCTTAAAACTAAAGAGAGAAATGAGGTAAAATTTGGAGTTTAGGTGTTGAACAAGAAAGTTTGTTGTTGTTAATATGGGAGGAATAGCATGTTTATATGCTGATGGGAATCAACTAGCACGGAGAAAAGAAAGTCATGATGCTGGGAATAGAGAAAAACGTTGTTGACAGGAAGGGATGGATTGAATATATAAGTGGAGGAGGTGGCCTTAGCTAGGAGCTTAAAGAGTTCATTCCTAGCAACAGAAGACAAATTGGAACATATGCAGGCACTAACAACATGTATGCATATGCTAGTGGCAGCTTGTGGAAATTCTCTTTGATTGCTTAAAATAATAAATAGGAAACAAGGTTAATAGCTGAAACTTTAGATATGGGGGAAGATTTAGGGGAAGTCTGGAAAGACAGGAAAAAGTGTGAGATTTGTTTAGGAAAGTGGGAGAGTATATTGATCAGAGAAATAGAGTATGTAGGGGCATTTGATTTAGTGATCATAAAGGCAAAGACCAGCTAGCATAAGGTAGTGTTCCCCCAGCCATCTTCAGCAGTGTGGGTGCAGACACGAAGTAGGCAGAGCTGAATTTAACAAGGGATGTGTGTTAGCCAAGTGAGTATGACAAGGCGAGAGGGACAGAGCTTGAGGATAAATTCAAGAGGTGAGTAGGATGGTTACATGTGGAATTTAAACCATTTTAAAAGGTATGAACATAAAGGGGGAGATAGACAATGAAAAAAATGGCAAAATCAACTGTCACAGAGCGGCCACATATGGTTAATGTGAGTTATGCAGTACATACACCTAAGGGGACCTCTTTCAGTTGGGTACCATCCATAGCTGGAATTTATAATTCATGTATGCTTTATAATTTTCTGAAAGATGGCACTCAAACATCTCGTTTTACCAAAAAGTGATCTTTTACAATAGTTTCCAAAAGATGGAATTCAAATATCTGCTGGGCACGGTGCCTCATGCCTGTAATCCTAACACTGTGGGAGGCCAAGGTGGGAAGACTGCTTGAGCCCAGGAGTTCAAGACCAGTCTGGGCAACGATGAAACCTCGCCTCTGCAAAAAACAAAAACAAAATCAGCCAGGCATGGTAGCAAGCACCTGAAGTCCCAGCTACTCAGAGGCTGAGGTGGGAGGATTGCTTGAGCACAGGCGGTTGAGGCTGCAGTAAGCTGAGATTGCACCACTGCAGTGCAGCCTGGGTAACAGAGTGAGACTCTGTCTCATACACAAAAAAAAACAAAACAAAAAACAAAAAAAAACTTGAAGAATTCAAACAAAGGCATCCTAAGGGTCATCAAGCCATCAGTGACCCTGGCAATGGATGTGAAGTCCTATTAAGTTGAGGGGTTATTGGAACTGGAATGCAACAGGGAGAGTACTGGGAACAAAAGAGTCAGTGATCAGAGAGTAGAGTGTTTCCAGTTGAGATTATCACCACAAATAATTGTTACTGTTAATCATGACAAGGTCAAGACTATGATCATGGGAGTGGGTGGCTAAGTAGAGGAGAGACAAATGGTCTAAGAAGACCAACTCCTGAAGGAAGCATGGGGAGGAAGGGACAACAACATATCACTGGGGAATTAATATTTTAAAATTTATTCAGCAATGCTAAAATGTTTCATCTTTTAAAAAGTACTAAAATCTTAACTTTCAAAATTCTAAAACAATATTAGTATTAGAGTTATAAGAGATTTAAAAGATTAAACTTATTAAAGTAGAATTTCTGTACATTTTCCTTTTCTTTCTTTTTTTTTTTTTTTTGAAGTAGAGTCTTGCTGTGGCACCCAGGCTAGAGTACAGAGCACAATCTCGACTCACTGCAACCTCCATTTCATGAATGTAAGTGATTCTCCTGCCTCAGCCTCCTGAGTAGCTAAGATTACGGCTATGTGCTACCATATCCAGCTAATTTTGTTTTTTTGTAGTTTCAATAGAGACAGGGTTTCACCATTTTGGCCCACTTGGTCTCGAACTCCTAAACTCAAATGATCCACCCACCTCAGCCTCCCAAAGTGCTGGGATGACAGACATGAGCCACTGCGGCCGGCCTAGAATTTCTGTAAATGTTAATTTCAGTAAACGTTTGCATTCACCAGTTCCACCCAAGTCTGTGTTTGTACTGGATACTGTTTGGCAAACAACCTTCATTCACACCTCTTTCTGTGCTCTCTCCTGTATCTCTGGAGCTAGAAGTCCAGGCACTACATTTCTCAGGCTCCCTTTCCTGAGGGATTTGGGTGAAATTTGCATTCTGCCAGTGCTCTCACATGAGATTTGGAAGGCAAAGTGGACACCGAGAAATTCTCCCTCCAGCGGCAATGGCAGTAGTTTTCCAGAGGCTGGCTGAACACCCAGCTCCCTCACCAGGTCAAGCCTCTGAGCAGGGGTGGCCGTGATGCTGTTGGCGGTTTGCTGCAGTATCTTGACCTCTGGGTGGCAGCAGCAACTTGCCGAGCTCTGGATTGCACTTGCAATGGTGCTACCTGAAAGCTGAAGGCAGCCTGATGATGATCACTTCTCTAGCCTTTCCAACACTCCTTAAGTTGCTTTGATTTTTCTTTAATGAATCTGGACTGACACAATATTTCATGCCAAGATTGGTTCCAGAGCTTCAAAGATGAGAATCTTATTGTTTGACCTGGTTGCATTTGCTTACAGTGATGACCTAATTGCCTAATTCTAGTGCAAAATGGAATTATGAGGAGACAAGGCATGCGGTGGCAAACAGCTCCTTAAATTAACACCTACGGTTGTCGGAAGTGAAGGACCTATTGAAATCAAGAATTGAGGAGACTAAGTTGACCACTTCTCTAGAGTCTGAAAGTAGGAAAGAGAATGAGGAGGACCATGGGGTGTGTCATCTACTTACGACTGCACCAGAGACCATAGAAAGAAAATAGCAAACTGGGAAACTTTACACTTTTGGATCAAGGCCTGGTCAAGAACTAGAGAACTTCTAGGACCCTTGTAGCCACATTGTTGACATAGCCAAAAATCAGACCTAAAGTCTGCTTCTGCATGCTGCAAAATTACAGCCTAAGATAAATTCAAAGACTTGCCAAGTCTCTTACATGAAAGTTAAAGTTCTTATGCTAAAGAGTGGGGTATGAGAACTGGAACAGGGGCATTTGGAAGATTTGGGTGAAACTGAGAACTTTGAATGCAAATCCTCCTGAGGCTTACTTGTCAGGAAAATAAGTCCCTCTGTCTTCGTTTGTCCTTTCTCCCTTGTCAACAGACTATTGATTCCACTTGAGGCCATTACCTAACACGTGACTCCTAGATTTCTGAAAACCAAGCCAGACCTCTACTGACTACATCAAGACCCTGACAGATAAAATGCCCCTTAACCTTTAAAAAGTAAGAGAGCTACTTTGATTGAAGTTTCACTGCACTGTGTGTATGAGTTGGTTTTGAAGAGATTTAAGACTAAGGGAGGGAGGTGGAAGAAGAGAGCCATTTGTTGAGTTGCACATGTGTTCATCTGAATAAAGATGTGTTCATTTGAATAAAGATGGTAGACCCTGGGGCCACTGCTTTTGACAAATCCACAACATATTTAATTATGGCAATTTTTTCATAGTATCAACACAGTTACATAAAGTAGGAATGACAGAAATAGAAGTGATTATTCAGGTCAGGCACAGTGGCTCAGCCTCTGTAATCCCAGCACTTTGGGAGGCCAAGACAGGCAGATCACCTGAGGTCAGGAGTTCCAGACCAGCCTGGCTAACATGGTGAAACCCCGTTTCTACTAAAAGATACAAAAAATTAGCCAGGTGTGGTGGCACGTGCCTGTAATCCCAGCTACTCGGGAGGCTGAGGCAGGAGAAGTGCTTGAACCCGGGAGGCAGAGGTTGCAGTGAGCTGAGATTGTACCACTGCACTCCAGTTTGGGCAACAAGAGTGAAACTCCATTTCAAAAAAAAAAAAGAAAGAAAGAAATGATTATTCTCTGATTTCATGTGGGCACAATGTCTTGTATTTTACAAATGTATAGAACACCATGATGCAGGCATTGGGATAAAGCTGGGCTGAAGGCAATCTGCAATTGTTGCTATCTTTGGTACCTCTTGCTGATGCAGAGAGGGGACCTTGGGGACCCATCTTCTGTGATATATATGAAGAAGATTCTTTGTGAAGTGAAATAGAATGAAAAGACGGATGAGGAGGACAGGCCCTGGGTCTGGTGGAGGAGGAAGTCAGGTTGCTGTCCTGGCAGTTGTCTCTCAGCCTGTGATGGCCCTCGTATTATATTTTGTTGCTCTCAGGATTTGGTGTCCTAGCTCTATTAGGCAATTGTGAAGTGAAATGGAGAGCGATTGTTTTCCTTTATTTGCCAACTTCAGAAACATCTAGACTAATAGTAATAATAACTAGAACCATAATAATGATGCTAATTATATCTTTCATTTATTGACCACATGCCAGGTACTGAAGCACTAAGTGCTTTTCAGGCATTAGCTCACTTAGTCCCCACAACAGCTCTATGAATGAGATACTATTAGAATCCTGAATTGCAGGCTTACAAATCTGAATTCATGAGAGGTTAAATTCCTAGCTAAAAATCACATAGGCAGTTAATGGTAAAGCTGGGACTCAAACCCAAGCCTTTCTTGCTTTAAAACCCAAGACTTTAACTGTTATACTCTTCTAAATCCCTTTTGACATGTCTTAGTCTGTTCGGGCTGCTATAATGTAATACTATAGTACGGGTGGCTTATCAACAACAGACACTTATTACTCACAGTTTTGGAGGCTGGAAGTCCAGGATTAGTCACCTTCAAATTCAGTGTCTGGTGAGAGCCCACTTCCTGGTTGATAGATGGCTGTCTTCTTGATGTGTTCTCACATGGTGGAAGGGGCAAGGACCTCTCCGGGTTCCTTTTCTTAGGACACTAATTCTATGCATGAGGGTTCTACCCCTGTGACCTAATCACCTCCCAAAGGCCACACTTCCTAATACCATTACACTGGGGATAGGTTTCAACATATGAATTTGGGAGTGGGGGGGACATACATATTCAGTCTGTAGCACAACATGGCCTTATGCCATGTAAGTTTTATCTATTAAGTATCTCTCAAATCTGTCTACATTTTCCCACCACCATCACTCTAATAATAAATACCATGGTCTTTTCTAAAGCATTACTGCACCACCTTCCTAACTAGTCCGTGGTTATTGATTCTGGCTCCACTTCTAATCTGTTTTTCACATTTTAGCCAAAGAGAAAATTTTAAAACATAAATCTAATCATGTTGCACTGAGAACACTTTAATGACTTCATGTAAAGGACCATCCCTTTGGGGCAGTTTTTAAGACTGGCATAGTCTGCCCTTGACTCTGTTTCCAGCTGTACTGGGCCCACCATTCCCTAAACCTCCTGGCCCCTCCCTTGCTTTTTCTTCTGCAGCCTCATTAGGCTTCCTCAGTTCTTGCAATGCACCATGTGCTTTTCTTCCATAGAGCCTCTGCATATGCTCTTCCCTCTGTCTGGAGCGCTCTCCCAATTCCCCACCTGCCCACGTTCACCTAGTTCCTGCACCTCACTCTTTAGATGTCACTCCCTTAGCAAAGCCTTTCTAATCCCAGATATAAATTAATTCCACTCTTTTTATTTTTTATTTTATTTTATTTTTTTGACTGAGTCTTGCTCTGTCGTTCAGGGTGAAGTGCAGTGGCACGATCTCGGCTCACTGCAACCTTCACTTCCCAGGTTCAAGCAATTCTCCTGCCTCAGCCTCCCGAGTAGCTGGGATTATAGGTGCCTGCAACCATGCTGGCCAATTTTTTTTTTTTTTGACAGAGTTTCACTCTGTTGCCAGGCTAGAGTGCAGTGGAGCAATCTTGGCTCACTGCAACCTCTGCCTCCCGGCT
>NW_012115389.1:2194093-2195726 GCF_000951035.1 Colobus angolensis palliatus
AAAAAAAAAAAAAAAAAAAAGAATAGCAAAGTTGGTACAGTAACTATCTTCAAAAGCCAGCAGGGTGGATTGGTCCTATGAAGGTAGGGATTGAGAGGATGAGCTGAGCCATTCTGATCTGTTTCTTCTGAGTGGGAAGCCTGGAATTCTGGACCCCATTTTGTGGCCACTGGGCACAGAGTGCTGACCTGGAATAATTATGCTCTGGTGGTTGTCCCCACAAGGGGCTCTGGGCATGCCTCAAGATTGTTGCCCTCAGGCAGAGGCAGGGCATGCATTGAGACTGATCCCAAACACCCCTCCTCCAGGCCCAACTTCTGGATGTAGCAAGTTCTGCAATTAGAGATCCATTATTTGGTCTCTCTTTCCCTCTAAAAAAAAAAATAATAATAAGTCAACACAATGAAGAGGAACATATCAGATTGGTTTATCAGACTTGTTTCAGATGTTATTTTGACGCGATCCAGAAGAAGGAGAATTTGAAGAAAATGGAAAGCTAGGCAGTGGGAATGTTGGCAGCAGGTGAGGGAAAGGTAGACAGCAAAGAGAAACTTCATCTACTTTATAAACTGCTCCTTCCATTCGGCAAATTTAGAGGATAAAAGACTGTTTTGTTCAGATTGGAGATTCAAGGGGGGAATTATTACTTTTAAGATTATTGCAACATAGCTTCGATTGTTTTAGCTGCAATCGTCCTGTTGGGCTTGGACTTCACTGTTGTTGAAGAGAGACTGTGTTTGACTTTCCTTGGATACCATAAAATCACAACAAAATAAATTCTCCTGAATGCTGCCAGGCAACACCAAGATCTCTTACACCACGAGAAGGACTGCTGGCCAAAGATGCAAATGGTTCTGCAATGTACAGGGTGCATACAGTGCATCTGAAGAACCTAAAAGTGTTTTTTAGAATAATCTTAATAAACAGTCAAGAATTAAAGATGTCAAGCGCTTTCTCAAGAAGTTTAAACTTTATAAATGACATTTAAAAAAATCTATAAAGCCTGACCAGTCTTCCTCAAATTAAGTTATTTCCTACTGACTTGGCAGCCAAAACGGTTTAGGATCTTTTGGAAGTTGATGAAAAAGGAGCCGGCGGATTTTGCTCTTTGCTCTGCATCACGCCCTTCCTGGGACCATCAGGGAACCTCCCAGTCTTTCAGGATAGGTTCCGCTCAGAAAGGTCACCCGGGCAATGGAAATCCCGGGCAAAAGTTAGCTGACAGGACAGCGGAGCTCCTCCAGGCAGCGGAGGCAGCGCGTCCCGGCTCTCAGGGACATTTCCTTCCCACCTCTACCCTCGGGAGGTGGTCCCGGTATAAAGGCTCGCTGAGAGGGTGGGTCACAGCACAGCTTTGCAGCTGCGGAGAAACGCCCAAGGCCGTGTATCTCCAGGAGGTAGGGAAGCCTGCGAGCCTCCAGGTCCCCGCCCCCAGCTTTCCAGGCACCGGCGCATCCCGGAGACGGGCGCTGGGCTCGCTGCACTGAGCTGGGGAGGGGGTGTGGCGGGCCAGGGCGGTGCGGGGACCCTGCCCAGAGGCCCAACCGGCCTGGCCGACCTTCCTTCCCGACAGGAGCGGTAGCTGCGAGGTGGGGAAGGCGAGGGGGGAGGCCTCACCCCACAGCGTGCAGCC
>NW_012115389.1:2195921-2204291 GCF_000951035.1 Colobus angolensis palliatus
GGGCGGGCGGACAGCCGCGCATCCCCGGGGTCCCGCCGAGCCTGGGCGCAGCGAGCCGGGAGGAGGCGTTCGCTTGCATCGCCTCGCTGCTGGGAAACTGAACGAGGCCGAGAGACAAGGTAAAAGGAAAGACAGAGACTGGGAGACAGGGAGAGACAGAGACAGGGAGAGGAGAGAGAGGTGCAAGACGAACACATTGCAGACAAATTGTCAGCAAGTTTGTGCCTGCACGCTTGGGCTCTGCGTGCTTGATGGGAGGGGGTGGTAGCAGTGATGTGTGTATGTGTGCGATACTCATAGATAAGGAGACTAGGAGGTTGGGGAGCCTCTTTGCATCTCGTACGTAGATGTCCCTATTAATATCCCCCTCTCTGAGTTGTCATTTCCGCTTGTGGCACATCCCCTGGGCTCCAATGGTGCAGAAGCAAAAGGCAGCCACCCTCTTATTGTGATGGTCGGTACTGTTGCTACTATCAGATGGGAGAGGTAGGGCGTTGAACAGATTCTGGGAGCCTCCCTTCCTCCACCCCCTGACTATTTTTGGAAAGGCTGGGGGGAGGGAAATGACTTGAAGGCTGCGCGGAGGCCCGGGCGCGTCAGACTCCAGCGGCGCTGTCATGGTGCAGTTGCTTCCCAGCAGAGCCTGCATTGGAGGGCAAGATAACTTTCATCTCCTCTTTGAAAGATACGTTTCACATAGAGATCTTGCATTGCTGGCGGAGGAGTTCTGGGAAATGGTGGTGCACAGGCGGCCAGGTGCATCGCAACGGGCAGGCATCCGTGCAAAATGAAGCAGCCATCAGCCGCACAGGAAGGAAAGCCCCTTGGGAAGGGAGGCTGGGTGTGCTGACTGGGATCCCAGGCTTTGGATGCTGGAAGTTCTGCCCCCTTCCGTAAATAGAGTCAGGTCCAGCCCAGAGGAAAATATCAGCAATGAAGCCTTAGCATCCCAGAATGTTCACTTCTGAACTTTTGTTTTTGGGGTGGAAAATTTGTATGTGAAATGTTCCTGTGAATGTTAAGATAGTTAAAAATTAATTATTTTTCTCTTCTTTAATGCCCATCCATTTTTCGTCTTGATCTGAGAATGACTTTCCCAAAGACAACATTCGTATACAGAAGCCAGACCTATGCAAGAGAAAGTATAATAAGTTTCAATGAGGCAAAGGTCATTAATATGACCTACATCTTCATAAAATGCAGATTTAATCACAAGTCATGACGATTGTTCTTTGAGAGGCTTTTTATTCCCCATGGTGAAAAAAGATTTGTAATATGGCCAAAAAGTTCCTGACATCACCAGAACAGTGTGACAAAATACATATCTATTTTTTCTTGTTTGTTCATCACTTTGTGGCAGATTTAGAACAAAATGTGAGAGATCTATACTAACTTAATATGTTTCATGTTGAAGATTAAGAAACAGCTTCAGACTGACCCAGATAATAATATTTGCTAGGCTTTGAAAATATTTGCTTAGCTCTTATTTTATAGACTCACTTTCATCTTTCTGAACTAATGATGTTCACAAACTGGTTTTCTTCTGTCCTCATTGACCTCATTTAAGAACTCTTTTTTACTTGATTCCTTCCTGCCAGGGAGTGGGGATTGGAGGAAGCTAGCTTGCCATTTAAAAATGTTCAAGAATTGTTTGGTGCTGCACTGGGCCTACTTTCTGATAACTATGCTGCACACACAGCATCTTGGAAATGAAAGGAGATGTGACTGTCACAGGATATAGGAAGCCCATAACTGGGCAAGGTTTCACAACTCTAGCTCTAGCTACTGCAGTCACACCCTGTGGTCTGAATGTGACAGGCATGCAGGGCCCAAACACCTCTGCAGGGTCCTCTGTGTGTCTGCTATTAAATGTGTACTTCCTTGTGGTCTGATCTAAGGAGAACTAATGTTTGGCAAGGCATGCAATATATATTCTAGCAAGGATGGAAAGGAGGTTGCAGATGTCTTTGGGTGTAATTTATACTTTAGGCTTACAATAAACAAAATTTGATTTTGACACTGAATATCTTTCATGCTAATCTGCTATGCACTTTGTCTTTTGCTTACTTGTTTGTCTTCTTCTAGGGAAAAGATCATTTCTTATTGTTACTCTGTGTAATTCATACTAGTGAATAAGAAACAGCATTGTTCCCTGATAACCTGCACACATATATTAGTAGTATACTTATACTAACTCAAAGATGTCCCTGTTCTTCTCTGCCTTTTAGCCATCTTAGTGTTCATTAATTAGTACCATTATTAATGGGTGAATAGAAAAATAATAATTAAATTTAAAATTAAACAGCACATGAACTCTCTTCAGCAAAAGACGAATAGAAGGGAAACTGAAATTTATTCATGACTTTAAAAATTTTGTTCAATAGTGGGCTTCAATATTAGTGCTATTCTTATACATGTCTAGACATTTAATTAATATCTGTGCTTCCTCCTGTTGTGAATCTGTTTATGTATTTATATTCGCAGTTCATTTTCTTTTTGGTTAGAAATGAGCCACGTTGTCTCTGGTTGTTGCAGGGTTTGAAATTTTCTGCAGTAGTTTCCTAATACCTAGAAATTCAGTCGCATTGCTTATATATATTCTTGTGGCTTAGTAGTATTTCTTCAGTGCTTTTCTTAGTGTATTCCTTTTTAGTAACACAAACAAGAAACTGATTCAAGAGCCAATGTCCATTCTGCCAAGAGACAGAAAAAATTGAGTTGTGGTATTTCACAACTGTGCTTTTTCACAGAGTGATGTTGAGAAGAGTATGTCTTTCAGCTGGGTGCATCCCAAATAGCAGATAGTCCAAATTCCCTCTGTGTCCTGAATTTAAAATAATGCAGCAGATGGTTATTGATTGGGTGGGTGTTTTTTTGTTTTTTTTTTTTTTGCTTCCATAGTAGCCTGGACTTTTCCATTATAATACTTGCCCTCCTTTGTTGTAACGTTGTTTACATCATCTTCCTCTACTGGAACATAAGTTCTAAGAGGGGCTTGTCTCTCCTGTTGACTGCTGTTTACTCAGTACTATGGTCCCTTACAAATAGCTACTCAATACATATTTATCATGAAATAATAAATACGGGAGTCTTACGTTTCTGCTAATTATGAGGTGGATGTATTTAGCTGCATCATAATCTTAGTTCCTTCCCCTGGAAAAATTTGGAGATGGTGCAGGGACTATTTATTGGTATACAGCTCATCAGTGTCCACCAAATTCTCCCATTCCATCCCAATGCCTAGCTTCACTCTTCATTCACTCTCCTTCGTGCCCCCGCAGTATCCTGCACCTATTAAAAACTGTTTTATTGATCTGGGGAATAGTGAGTTCATTGATGTTCTGGATCTGCCTCTGGTGTTGTGGTTCTGTCGTGTCCATAGCCAGAACACTGCTACATAAACAGTCAGCTGGAGGATCTCATGACCTTGCCGCAGTCGTTGTTTTAGCTGTGCCTTGTGCTGCCATTGGTTTTGGAACTGAAGAGCACACTTGGGAGTACCTCTGCATTTTAGGGTCATCTCTCATATTGCAGGTGGAGAAACTGGGACCAGGGGAAGGAAAATGGAAACTAGTATTTGCTGAAACTCTGCTACATGCCAATCAATCTGCTGGAAATATGACATATTTATCTTTTAAAAAATTAATTTAAGCAGGATAAAATTAAACCTAATTTGGCGTAAGTATACGTCATTTTACAGATGAAGAAAGAAAGACTCAGAGAAGCTCACTTTTCTTAAACCTGCGTGCATAGCAAGAGATAGAATTAAGATTCAGCTCCAGGTCTTTCTTAGTCCAAAGTCTGCGCATTTCCTGGTACCACACTCTCCTCCAATAGGTAGTTGTTGAGGACCTTCATACACAGAACCAGCTCAAAATCACCCAAGTAGCTGGGATAAAGTTTAGCCTAGAACTGATATTTCCTAATTCCCAGTCTCCTTTTACTAACTTCTTTTTATTAACATCATTTTAAATTTCTTATCAAGTCATGTAATAAGATAAAGTGTCAGTAAAAAGCAAGAAAATCATGATTTCACAATATAGGAAATATGTGTACATGTGAATGATGAAAGCAAAATGTTTAATGTCTGAAAAAGGAAGGATATTGCATCCACTTTTTTTTGCATTGAAGAGGAAGAGGTTTTGTGGGGATTTTCTCATAAATGTAAAGTATTATGAACTTGATTCAATGAAACAAAAAATATGTATCAGAGGCCTAGGATGTGGTCAGGGATATACTTGGTGTCAATGAATGAGATTTTGCAATGTTATAGCCTCTATACCAGTGAAATGTTCACAGTTTGTTTAGAGTGAGGTAAGACTAGCAGTAGTGAAAGGTAGAAGCCAAATTGTACCTATGATAGTATGTATTACTAGTGTTAGAGGCCTCAGTGGGAAATAATGGTGAATGTTGGTTGGTGTGTTTAGGAAAAGCTTCAAGTGGTGTGCGGCTCCTGGGTTAGGTATTTAGATTTGTTCAGCTGAAAGTGTTCTTCAGAGGGGTGATGTGAAGGGGCAATGAAGAAATTGCTCCTGAGTTGTTCCAAGATATGAAGCATGAAGGGGAGAGTGTTTGGCTATAAAACCTATACAGCCCCACTTCTGCTGCGCCCAATTAATGGCATCCCAAATCCTGAGAGTCATCTGAGACTCCTCAGATATACACCCTGGAAATCCCACCTATACCCACCCCCACCCCGGGTGACCAGTCACCAAGTCTTACAAATTCTGCTCCCTAAAGCTGTGTTGTATTTGATTCTCCACTCACTCTGCTCCCTCTGTCTGATTTCTATCTTTTGTCATCTTCCACCTGGATTCCTGAGATACATTCCCAACTGATCTTTCTGGATCTTCCAGTTTTGTCCTTCTCGAATACAACTTTTAAAACCATAGCTACAATAATCCCAGTTATACCTTCTCACTTCCAGCTTAAAATCTCTCAGTGGCTTCCAGTTGCCCGCTAGAGAGCCAGAACCAAACTTCTGAGCATAGCACTCAGGGCCCTCTGTCATCTGGACACAACCTCACTCTCCACCCTCTTTTTCCAGAATGTCACCTTGTAGAGTTTCTCAGTGTCTGACTGGTGGTAGTTCCATGTCCCAGTCATGCTTTTACTCATGCCCAGGCCTTTGCTCAAGCTCTTCACCCTGCCCAGGATGTGTCTTTCATATGTTTCACCTGAGTGACTAACCCATTTACCAAGACTCAGCTCGGGTGTCTGCTCCTTGCCAAGAAGGACACCTTTCCAGAACACCCACACTGGCATAGCCGCCATCTTCTGTATCCTCGCATCTTGGTATTTGCACTTAGCCCTGGTATTTTTATATTATCTTTTCTATGTTTTATCTCCCACTGTGTCCTAAGCTCCTCAAAAATAGTCTTTGTGTCACATCCACCTTAGTAATCCCAGCATTGAGCTCTGGCACTCTGAATGTGTTAGTTATGCTGTGAAAGTAAAACTGGATGAATAGTGGGCACATGCAGGGAAATTCTGAGTTTAATGTAATGAGAGAGAGAGAGGGCGTGCACAATATTTCAGGATTAATCTACCAAGCTATGTGAATGTGAATTAGAAGACGATAGAAGCAGAGTGATTTCTGTTGCAATGATTTACTGAAATCCCTTTTAATTCCATAATTCTTGATTGAAGATGGGGACTGTGTGTTAACCATCTGTGAGCTCTGGTGCTGAGCCCAGCTTGGAGTGGGGTATCTGAAATGAAATGAATGTCTTTAATATACATGCAGATACATGATATAGATAATAGATAGAGTGGTTGGTTGATTGATTGATTTCAGAAAGTTTTATTTTTGCATTTGAAAACCTAACTTCCTAACAGCTTAGGGGAGCCATTTTTAAGGTCCTTCAGGCACTGTTCACTATCTATTATTCTCCCAAATTAAGATAGCTTTTGTATGTGGGCAGGTGGAATATTTTCCCCCAGGAGATACAGGCTGCTAATGGGCACACAATTCTAGCAGGGCTATAGGTATGTATGTGACAGCCCAGCCACAAGTAATTATTTCTCCATGAAGACTCCCTTGGAGAGTCACCCACTGAGAAGTACCTCTCTAGCCTATAAGACACCAAGTATTGGGTCCTACTTCTAGTAAATACTCCTTTCAAGTAGCCAAGAGAAGTTTGCCTGTATCTTCCTACCAATGACTGCTGTTCACTGCATCACTGTTCCGTGTCTTGCTTAGTAATTGCTTTCTTGCTCCAGTACATCCTTCTGATGCATTGCACTTGGAGCAGCAGCAGTGTGCAAAGGTTTGCATCCTCTCCCTTTTTTTTTTAAGGCAATAGGCTAAAGAGCATATTACTAGCTTTGCATTCATACATTCTGACCAGATACCAATATATAATAGTATTAGTAATGCCATTTTAAAATAAATTGTAATTCATAATTTCACTCTATTACTTAAGAAATCCTTCATGAGCAGTGCTCTTTTATGGACTGTAATCCAAGTTATAATATAATTTTTATAGCACTCACAGACTTCTCTCATTTTCTTTTTTCCTTCAGGAAGGTGGACCATCTCACATGTATGAGCTTTCTTTAGGAGTTTTGCTTTTGCCATTCTCCCCTTCTTCCCCTATTCCTTTTTTTAACTTTCATCATCATAACCTAGAAATGCAATGGAGACTGTGGCCAGGTACGGTGGCTCACGCCTGTAATCCCAGTACTTTGGGAGGCCGAGGCGGGCAGATCATGAGGTCAGGAGATCGAGACCATCCTGGCTAACACGGTGAAACCCCGTCTCAACTGAAAATATAAAAAATTAGCCGGGTGTGGTGGCAGGCACCTGTAGTCCCAGCTACTCAGGAGGCTGAGGCAGGAGAATCGCTTGAACCTGGGAAGTGGAGGTTGCAGTGAGTGAGCTGAGATCACATCACTGCGCCCCAGCCTGGATGATAGAGTGAGACTGTCCCAAAACGAAAACAAAAACAAAAACAAAATCTTAACCAACACAGATAATTTAGAAGGAAGATGTCCACTCTGCTTAGCTCAGCCCACCCCTAGCCTTACAACTTTTGAGTCTTTACACATAGGTAGGAGAAAAACGAAATCAGACCCATTTGGCTTCTAAAATTGGAGTACTTGAAACTCAAATTTTTAGAATGAAATGGTTTTTACATTTATGCTGTTTTAATTCATCAAATTGGTATGAGAAACTAGGATTTGGTCCTATTCCTGGAAAGTGTACAACACAACAGAGCAAAACATGTGCAAAGCAGGCTAAATTAGCAGATAAGAGAACCCGTGCATGTTGAAAACTACAATTGAGTGTTTTCAGTATAAGGGAAAACGCTTCATAGATCAACGGAAAAACTTTAGAGTTTAAAAAGAAAACATAGAATGAAAGTGAACATTTCTTCTTTTAGCAACCCAATTTTATTTTATATATCTCATTTATGTATTTATTTTATCAAATATCATGGGAATTCCTAACATTTGCACAGTACTTTATAGTTTATAAGTGCTTTTCACTAAGTTGTTTCACTTGATAATAGACCAGACATTCAAATTAAATAGAAATATTTCTCCTTTTAGCACTGTGGTGACCTTTGTAGATTGTTTTTTTATGTTGTACCTTTTCTTTTATGTTTTTCAGGTTCTTCAGTTGATTTAAAAGGACTGTGTTAAAACAAAAGAAAAACCAGTTTAGTCTTTGGGAGAGCTGCCTCCTCGTTGACTGCTGCAAATGCCTGGAATTCATTTATGACGGAATAGACCTAGAAAAGTCCAAGCATGTTTTCTAGAGTGGTGTAGCCCTGTGCAGCCTCCAGTGAAGAGTCTCTTGGTGTTGACTTGTGCTTCTGGAGGGACCATGGCAACCTCCAGAGGGGCCTCCCGGTGTCCTCGGGATATCGCCAATGTGATGCAGAGGTTGCAAGGTAAGGGGAAGAAATTTCAGGGTTAAAAAAAATTCAAATACCGTCTTAACCCACAATCAGTTAAATTTTGTTTGGGGTTTTACTCAATTTCATGGAACTATAGCCTAGAATGGGATGGATGTCTTTTATTCCAGTGTTTTCAAACAGGGTCATGCTGTCTTCAGATGCTATCTTCATTATATAGAAGGAAAAGATAAAAATACAGCTTTTTTTTATTTTTATTTTTTGTAATTTTGTGTCTGCATTAGCATGTCTTACATGTTATTCATTGTCCAGTTGGGAATTAAGAGTTATTGCCAAATGTACTGCTGCTGTCATTCAATAATACCAGTGACAATGCATTCCCCAAATGTCTTGATAGATTACAGACAAGTTGTGGACATATAACTATATGCTATTGTCAAATAAGTGAACCAGTGGCATTTCCCAACTAGAAGACCCTTGGATATTTAGAAATATATATAAATATAAA